>NW_006408783.1:477492-490120 GCF_000296735.1 Chrysochloris asiatica
AGCGGGACCCTACCCAGAGAAGCAGTGATGCCTGAGATGGAGGCAGAGACGATGACATGGAGATGGAGCGATTGGGGACTTTAGACACAGAGAGGGAGAGGGGCTGTGTGCTGACGACCGACTGGGGGGCAGGCTTCAGGCTTGCAGGGTATACCCTTTGGTTGGTTGATGATGCATGGAGGGGACTGTAACCATAGCAATGAAATGATATACGATACGATGAATGTAAAACTAATGTTCTCCCATGTAAACTATCACATAATTCACAATAAAACATTAACAACGACAACAACAGAAAGATCAGTAGGCCTTTCTTCTGAGGTAGCACCAATCTTTGTGTGACCAACTAGCACACTGACTCTTGGCACCCCCACCCCATTGCCATCAAATCAATTCTGACTCATAGTGACCCTGTAGGACTGAGTAGAACTGCTCCAAAAGGTTTCCGAGACTATCAATCTTTCTCCCATGAAGCGGCTGGTGGGTTTGAACTGCTGATCTTGCAGTTAGCAGCCTGACACTTAACCCACTGTGCCACCAAGGCTCCTTAGCTGTTTGCACCAAAACGTAATAATCCATTGATCAAAACAGAGCATCCAATCATGTTTAAGCAACCATCTGAAGGAGAGAGACTATATAGTAGTATCAAAACCAACCTGTGCCCATAAGAAACTTACAATTGAACTAAATTAGTTGTCATGTGCTTACGCAAGGTCGGTTTGAATAGCAAGGTTGGCAGTTCAAACTCACCAGCCGCTCTCAGAAACCTCATTCAGGGTTGCTATGAGTCAGAAATGACTAGACGGCACTTAACAACAACAACATGTTTTAACAATATAAAACAGATAGGATCTATCAAAGAAGCCATGAGATTGTGATTAAACTAAAGGCTGGAATGTTAAATTTTGGAGGGACAAAAGTAAGGTTTAAAAGGATGGTTTACAAATCACTAGCAAACCAAATCCAAACACTAGCATGTTTGGATTATACTCCATGATCAAGTGGGATTTATTCCAAGAATGCAAAGGTGGTTAAACATAAGAAAATCAATGTCACAATACAGAACAAAAGAACCACCTGAGCATCTCAACTGAAGCAGAAAGTCACGTGATGAAATGCAACATTCTTTCATGGTAAAGACTCACAAACTGGCGGTGGCAGTGGCAGTGGCGGTGGTAGTAATGGTAGGTGTGTGCCGCCGAGTCGGTTCTGACTCATGGTGACCCTAGGTAGGGTTTCCAAGGCTGTGAATCTTTATGGAAGCAGAAAGCCTCACCTTTCTCCTATGGAGCTGCTGGTGGATTTGAACTGCTGACATAGCGTTCAGCAGCCCAACACTTAACCCACTACAGTACCAGAGTTCCTCACAAACTAGTAGTAGAGGAGAAATTCCTCATCATGGTGGACAATTATAAAACCCCCACAACTAATACTCACGGTGAAAGACTGAAAGCCTTCCTCCTATGAAGAAGTGGAAAAGGTAAGTTCTCAAATTCCTATTGGAATTCTGTTGTTGTTAAGTGCTGTGTAGTCGGTTCTGATCCATAGCGATTTTGTATAGGGTTTCCAAAGAGCGGCTGGTGAGCTTGAACCACCAACCTTGCGGTTCAAACAGACTTTGTGGTCCAGCGCATTAACCCACAGCGCCACGCCAAGACTCCTAATTGGCCCCAAACAGCCACAGCAATTTTGAAAAAGAAGAACTTGGAATCCTCACTCTTTCTGATTTACAATTTACTACAAAGCTACAGTAATAAAGACAGCGTAGTACAGGTAGGAAGACTTGACCAATAATGTAGAATACAGAATCTAGAAATAAACCCAAATATTAATGACCAACTGATTTTTGACGGGTGCCAAGTTTGATCAGTGGGTCTCTTCAAAAAATGGTGCTGTAACAACTGGGTCTCCACATGCAAAGACGATGCATCTCATAAACGGCTCCTCTAAAGTGATACAGTCACTGTGAAAACACTCTGATGGATCCTCAAAAAGGAAAACATGTAATTACCATGTACCCTAGAAGTTCCATTC
Source organism: Chrysochloris asiatica (assembly GCF_000296735.1). Taxonomy (NCBI): domain Eukaryota; kingdom Metazoa; phylum Chordata; class Mammalia; order Afrosoricida; family Chrysochloridae; genus Chrysochloris; species Chrysochloris asiatica. The sequence goes on from NW_006408783.1 coordinate 479,527, forward strand.
CTAGATATAGACTCAAAAGACTTGACAGCAGGGACTCAAACATCACGCTTCAGATAAGAATCAACTCAAAATGGTTCAACGACCTAGAAGTGAACAGCTAAATCAATAAAATTCTTAGAAGAAAACATGGCTACAGCTTCCAGGTCTTTTTTTTAAAAAACAAACAAACAAAAAAAAAACAAATAATGATTCCAAAAGCATAAACAGAAGACAAAATGTATAAACTGGGCTTCATATCAACAAAGTGAAGCGGAAACAGGAGAAAATACTTGGGAACCATATTATCTGTTATGGTTATTAAGTGCTGTTGAGTCAGTTCCAACTCACAGTGACCCTTATAGTGTTTCCAAGAGTGGCTTGTGAGTTTGAACCGCCAACCTTGTGGTTCAAACTGACGTTGTGGTCCACATATCCAGGGAGGGCTAGTATCCAGAATATATAAAGAATTCCTGTAACTCAACAACAAAAGATAAACAACGCGAAAGGATTTGAAGAGATATTCCTCCAAGGAACATGTACAAATAGACGACAAGCACATACATGACTACTCAGTCAATGGTCAGCAGTGAAATGGAACTCAAAGCCACCATAGAGACACCATTCCAAATACAACAGGATCCTTACTATCAGAAGATCACGGGTGTTGGTAAGGTTGTGGGACAGCAGCACCCTGGTGTATTGCACGTGGGACTAGGCCATGTACACTAAAACTCATTGCTGCCTTTGAGATGATGCCAACTGTTAGCACCCCTATAGGAGAGAGTAGAACTGCCCAGTGGGACTTCCCAGGCTGTACATGTGTGAAAGCAAACCGTCACATGTTTCTCCCATGGAGCCACTGGGGGGTTCGAACTGCTGACAACTTTCATTATTGCCCCACCAGGGCTCCTGTGAAATGGTGTCGTCACTGTGAAAATACTCTAGTGATTCTTGAAACAGGTTCACGTAAAATTATCATACGGCTCAGAAATTCCATTCCTAGGTACAGACCCCAAAGACTTGGAAGCAGGGAGCCAAACAGATACTTGCATCCTAATGTGCATCACAGTATTATTCACAAGAGACAAAAAGTGAAGACAACCCAAGTGTCCATTAGTAGATGAATGAATAAGCCAAACATGGTGGTGTTGTTAGGTGCGCCATTGAGTAGCTTTGACTCAAAGTACATGTACAGCGGAGTGACCCTCTGCCCAGTGTTGCACCATCCTCACAGTTGTTGCTATGTTTACGCCCACTGTTGCGAATACTGTGTCAATTAATCTCATTAATCCTCTGTTTTGCCAAGCATGATGTTCTTCTTTAGGGACAGGTCCCTCCTGACATGTCCAATGTATGTAAGACAAGTCTCGCCATATTTGCTTCTAAGGAGCATTCTGGTTGTACTTCTTTCGTTAGATTTGCACATTCTTCTGGCAGTCCATGGTAAATTCAATATTCTTTGCCAACACCATAATTCAAATGCACCGATTCTTCTTCAGTCTTTAGTCATTGCCCAACTTTTCCATGCATATGAGGCAATTAAAAATAGCATGACTTGGGTCAGGTCCGTAAGGTGATATATACAGATATAATCTTGGAGCCCTGGGCTTCAGAGGACCGAAAAGTAGACTTAGTACCATCTAGAAGAATCTGAGCAGGAGTGATGAGAAAGGATTCAAATAGGTAAACTGTCAGTTGGTCTGATGCAGCAAGGCCATTTGAGCTACTTGCAGCCGGCATTCAGTTGAGATGGCGGCCTGACCAGTGGCTGACGACAAGAAAGGTGCAGTTCTCCCTTGTTCTCATACCCACCTGGGTCAGAACTGGCTAGTCCGCACCCTTACCCTCCTAAAACACCTCTTCCTGCACAGCTCAGCAATGCCTGAGGTCAGAGTCAAATCCGTGAGTGAGGCACCGGGTACAACACCCCTCAACTGGAGGCGCATTAACTCCACCTCCTCAGACTAGTAGAAGGCACAGTGCCGGGTCCCCAGCTACCCCTGGTGGGCAAGAATACCCTTCAAAGCAGCTTCGCTATGGGCATAAAAGAGACCCTTCTGGGAACAAGAATCTAACCTCAGTGACCACCTGATCGGGCACAAACCATTTCCAGATCAGTTACTAACTTCTTTCTTCTTGCTGCTTGTTGATTATTTCCACCCTCTTCTCTACTGTTTTCTTTCTTTCTTACTCTTTTGCTGTTACTTGTTTTCTTGTTTTGTTCCACTGGACAGTAGACAGCCCACCACATCTCCTACCTCCTTATAGCCTCACCCACTGGGTGAGGACTACTATCCACTCTCATACCACTGGAACAACAATAGGCATTAGCCAACACCAGCCAAACCTGAACTGCTCTACACAAACAGCTAAAAGAACTACACATACACTTCCATTCTCTATCACACCCAGTGGGAGACAGACGGTGAGTGCCTAAGAACATACCAACATACAACAAGCAATTAAATCAATGATGCCACAATGTCTTGCAAACAACAAACAATTTCAATTTACATGAAGAAACATGAAGACAGAGTGGTTCAAACAACTGACCAAAATACAGAGTCAGAAGATCTTTTTAAATAAGAAATAGCATTGAAACTACCTGATAAGAAATTCAAAAGAATGATACTTAGGTACCTTTAATGGATTGAGGGACTCCTGGTGTGGCGCTGTAGGATCAGCACTGGGCTGCTAACCACAAAGTCGTCAGTTCAAACCCACCAGTTGCTCCTTGGAAGCCCTATGCAGGGTCCCTATAAATCGGAGTCAACTCGATGGCACTTAACAACAACAATACATTGAGAGAAAGATCAAGATGAAACCAAGGAAAGCACAGAGAAAATTTTAGAAGAATTTCAATATATAAGAACTGAGAAAATAAATTAAAAATTAGAAACCTTACAAAAACAGCAAAATGAAATCAAGAATATGAATTCTAAGATTTCAAAAATAAATAAATAGATAATTGAAAAGGCAAAGGAGTAGAAGTGAATCAATGGAAGGCCAAATCAGTGAGCTTGAAGAAAAATTTCTCAATACTAACCAGCTTGAAACAATCAAAAAAAAAAAAAAAAAGAACAACAAATTAATCCAAACAAAGCCTAAGAATGAGGTGGGACACGATTAAGAGGAAAACTTTAGGTATGAAATGTTGTTTTATTTACTTACTATTATCTATTTCTATTTATAGAATGCGCAAATATATAAATTAAAGCAAAGAGTTAATTGAATTTAAGCCTGCAACCAGTAAGTAAGATGTTAAACTGGAAGCTATCTAGCATGGAGTTAGCAAATTCCAGAAAGAGGAAAAAGATACTGTGACTTTCTGCCATGGCTCAGCTGTTGTTGTTAAGTACTGTGGAGTTGGTTCCAACCCATAACAACCCTGTATAGGGTTTCCAAGGAGGGGCTGGTGAGCTTGAACCACCGATGCTGCAATTCAAACAACTTTGCAGTCCAGCACATTAACCCACAGCACTACACCAGGGCTCCCAGTTGAGTGAAATCATTGGGACCACCCAAGGTCTTATGTTTTGGTATGCTGTTGTTGTTGCTACTAAGTGCTGTCCAGTTGGTTCCAACTCACAGTGACCCTGTATAGAGTTTTCGAGGTGTGGCTTGTAAGTATGAATCGCTGACTTTGTGGTTAGCAGTCCAATGCTTATCCTACAGTGAGTCCTAACAACATAATTAACTATTAACACAGTGGGGGGAGGTGACAGTCATCAGAGTGGCAGAGAAATACAAAATCACAACAGCATGACAACCCTAAACCTAACCTTATAGTCTGCTCAGGGAATACTTCCTGAAGGCATGAGTAACAACAGCACTGGCTAACACTTGTACTATTGCCACATAGAGGCACTATTCCAACCCCCAGTTTAAAGATACGGAAACTAAGGCAAAGAGGTTTTCAATAATTGGGGCAAGGCCACACAGCTAGACCAAGTGGCAGAGGTAGGACTGAACCAGGCTCTGGAGTCTGTACTTCTAACAATCAATGAGCCAAACTGAGATCACAAGGACATGTAGGCTCAACAGGTGGAAGGCTGGGGCAGTGAGAGAGTGAACCTTACAATAATAACATATTTTAAGTAGTCTGAACTGGTTAAGGCTGAATCGTTTATCTGCCCACATACTGGAATGCTCAGTAGCTCCATTACTGGCCCCATTTGCTTACGTGAAACCATTATCTGCACATTACGTTAGCAAGACTTTTAAATATTTACACTCACTTACACCCCTCAGAAACCCTATACAGGGTCGCTATGGGTTGGAACCGACTCGGTGGCACATAACAACAACAACAACAACAACATCTTATACTGGATAAAACTTCCAACATACTTAATGACAATAGTGGTACTAGATAACCTAACATTAATACTTTGTCAAGTAATCCAGCATTCCCTAAACTTTTTTTTTCCCCTAAACTTTTGACAATAAAACTTTTTCACATTTATTAACATACAGTGGAAGCTGCTCTTAATTGATGCCTATTTGGTTGAGGTTGATGCATTTCAACACGTAAAGGAAGTATCCTTCTATTCTTTGTTTTATCAAAAAAGGTTTAAAATCAGCAAAGCTTGCTGCACTTCATCGAGCACCTTTTAAGATTTCTCTTAAGAAAATGATCATATGATTTTACTCCTTTGACCTATTAGGTATTTAATTTTTTCCCCGTTGAGCCATATTTGTACTTGCAGAATAAGCTGTAATTGATGAAGACATATTACTGTTCTAACTGCTTGCTGAGTTCACTTTGCTAATATTTTATTTAGGGTTTCTTTTTTTGTCCCAACTGGATTACATTTTGACATCAGTGTCTTCTGCTAATTTGGTTATGATCTGTAGTAGAAAAAAATAGTTTGTTAGAATTGCAAATTATCTGGAAAAGGTTAAATTTGTTCTTCCATTTAAGATATTTTAACTAAACTGACAATAAGTACAAAACAAATACTTAACTAAAATATTATGGCTTCAATTACTTTACTATAATAACCCAAAATGATACTAAAATGGTACAAATTTCCTTCAAGAAGGCATCTGCTTTCCTCTTTGTTTAGGTTATATGAGTACGAGTAAAATGTAATGATTTTATAGCAGAAATATTCTGAAAATACATCACAGAATCTTATCTTTTTCTTTTACATTATACCCTGGACACTTAGTGCTTCCAATTTCTAACTGTATTAGCAGGTATTTTACACAGTTGTCTGTTAGCAGGCTGGCCTTCATTGCAGTGCACACACGCCTCGTTCATGATGTAAACATACTTCTCTTCTCCTCTAGATGTGTCAGCCTTATCAGTGTACCTATCTAATTCTTTTTAAAGAACCAACCCATTCATCTATGAGGGGGTACAAAAAGCGTATGGGAAAATGGAATCAAAACTTAATGTAATTTCCCCACAAACTATCTGAAGCCCCCTCATTAAGTCTTACAAAGGATAGGATGTTGAGAAAAATTAGGAATGGAAAGAAGAAAAAGGCACCGGTGTGCTTTGTACAGTGAGGGGAAAAGTGGTACCACTAACTGAGAATTTAAGAAGAAGAATGGTTTGGGAAGAAAAAAGCAAAGAGTTAATTGAATTTAGGCCAGCAACCAGTAAGTAAGATGTTAAATTGGAAGCTATCTAGCATGGAGTTAGCAAATTCCAGAAAGAGGAAAAAGATACTGAAAATAATTTGGCAATCATTAACATGGTGGAAGATTAAGCTTGTAATGTATTAAGATCTCAAAGAAAGCTTAAAATTTTAAGAAAATGGAACTGACCCTAGCTGGGTCAAAATATTTAAGAGACACAGAACATCAACTTGGTGGTTTCTTTTTCTTAAAGAACTGTCCATTTCTTTGAAAGGTTCTTCATGTTTGCCATCAGCTGTACAGTCATTAAATAACTTTCAAATATCATTCCATTACCTTATTCCTAAAGTCAAGTATTTGTTTTTCTCTATTAGTCGTCATTGGTGATGGTAGTTATGTGCTGTGGAGTCGGTTGACTCACAGCGACCCTGCACAGTGTTTCCGAGACTGTAAATCTTTACAGGAGAACACGAAGTAGGTAGAGTCAGGCAGACTTGGATTAGATGCTGAACTGGCTGTTGACTTTGGGTGTGTTATTTAATCTCTTTTAACCTGAGTTCCCTCAGCTATAAAACAGGAATAACCACCCACATAATTTGACAAGGAATAAAAGACACAGTAAATGATTGTTAGTACATATGTGAGGGGAAGCCAAAAGATAATGCTACAAAATCAAAGAAAACTGTATCAAACTGTGGAAGTTATTGTTTCTCGCCATATTCTCCACCAACTCCCATATACGGTGGTTATTTTTGTTTTGTTTTCATTTTGATTGTGAATTAGGTGAAGGTTTACAGAGCAGATCAGTTTTCCATTCAACAATTCATGCACATTTTGCTTCATCTCATTGACTGCAGCTTCCACTATGTGACATCATGGATCCCACTTCCTCCCTGTGTTTCCTGTTTCCATTCCTCCGTCTTTCCTAACCCTTTAAACTTTGTTCTTGGGTACTACCCTTCTGACCATTCTATGGTGTCTTACTAGTGTTATTATTCCCCTTAAAGACCACTCTATAGTTTGCCTGAAAATTGAGCCATGAGGGTAAGTTCTTTTACAGACCTGAAGGGGGACTGAGGGTCACAGTCTTGGGGACTGCCTACTAATACGCTACCTACCAATGACATACCTGAGACACACTCACAAAAGACTAAAAATCAAAGGGTGGAAAAAATATATCAAGCTAATGCCAACCAAAAAAAGATGTGAAGTGGAAATATCAATTTCTAAATGGTGTGAAGCTGTAAGATAAGCACTAAATTGCTAACTGCAAGATCGGCAGTTCAAACCCACCACTCGATCCTTGATGGGTCGCTATGAGTCAGAATCTATCTACTTGACAGCACTTAACAACAACATATAAAAAAGACTTCAAGGCAAAAACTAGCATAAGAGACAGGGGCAACAAGTTCACACACGTCTCAAGGCAGTATTGCTATCTCTCTAGCTTGTCCTTGAAGAATCCTGCACTTTCTGATTTATACCACATTAAAACGATAACTTTAGCATCCTCAAGGAATGAAAAACTTGTTCATCTTAAATGTTGAGGCTTGGGAATGAAAACAACTGTGAAAGGGCAAGATCAGGACTGTTGGGTACATGGGGAGGGGTTTCCCAACATATATTCCTAGGGCAATCTTTGCTATCCTTGAAGAATCAGCAGAAGTATTCTTGTGATGGAATACAATTCTGAGACATAACTTTCCAGGCCTTTTTAAGTTTCTTAAAACTTCTTCATGATAACCCCCTGTGATCCTCCTGTGTCCACTGAGAAAATCTATCAAGATGACACCTTTGGAATCCTAAAAAACAGTCACCATAAGCTTCTGAGCTGACCTCTCTGCTCTGAATGGAACTGGCCCGACAGATCCACAGTTTTCATTGAAACTTTTTGTTTGAAGGCAGCTTAATGAGGCTAAATGTATTACTGAGAGAACTTGTCTGCAACATCCAGCATTCAGCAATTGCAGAGACATGTTTAAACACATTGGGGAGGGGGCATGGATAAATCTGTGCAAGTATGAACTGGAACTCCAGTAGCAACACTTTTTTACTTACCCACCCATATCAATAAAAAGTAAAAATAAAATAGATTACAGAAAAGAAAATGTTGGAAAGAATTCTCCCAAACTAAAAAAAACATTAAAATTATGCTACTTAAATACATTAGATATTTTATTCCATTTGCAATATAAGATAAGCCTAAACAAACTGGCCTCTTTTGAAGAACACATAGTGAGGGGGAAATGTTGGACAAGATGGCCAGTAGGTCAGGCACTCACTAAGTAGACTGAAGCCAAGCCAACTCTACGTTAAGCACAAGGGACTTTTCAAAAACTTTTTATACAAAAAGTACTCAGGTTGGGCAATGTAGTGATGTTCCATATTCTAAACTCAGGCCAGACTTCCGGCAAAATGGCAGACATGCTACAGGGACCTTTCACAAAAAAGACATGAAGGCCAATAAAACAGACATATATGAAAATTCTGGCACCCTGAACTTCGGAAAAAAGGTTAGAGACATGGGTGGAGTACCTTCTGGCATCAAAAGAAAAGACATAATAAAGATTAGAGCAGAAATAAATGAGAAAACAGAAAAACTTTAGAAACAATCAACAGGACAAGAAGCTGGTTCTTTGAAAGGATTAACAAAATTGACAGACCACTGGCAAACTTAACAAAAGAAAGGAGGGAGGAGACACAAATAACACACATTAGAAATCACATGGGAGATGACAAAACGGAACTATAGGAAATCAAAAGGATAATAAGGGAATACTATGAAGAGTCATACTCCAACAAATTTGAAAACTTAGAAGAGATGGACACATTTCTAGAAAAACACCACCTGAACAGACCCATAACAAAAGAAGAAATTGGTCAGGTCATCAAAAAACTCCCAACCAAAAGAAGTCCAGGTCCAAATGGCTTCAATGGTGAGTTCTAACAAACATTCAGGGAAGAGCTGTCACCAATTCTACTCAAATCATTCCGGAATACAGAGGAGGATGGAAAACTTCCTAATCATTTTATGAAGCTAGCATAACCCTCATACCAAAAACAAGGAAGGATGTCACTAAGAAAGAAAATTATAGACCAATATCCCTCATGAACACAGATGCAAAAATTCTCAACAAAATCCTAGCCAACAGAATCCAGCAGCACATCAAAAAGTTAATAAACCATGGTCAAGTGGGATTCATATCAGGGATGCAAGGATGGTTCAACATAAGAAAAACAATCAACGTAATCCATCATATAAATAAGAAAAAAGGAAAAGAACCACATGATCATAATCGATTGATGCAAAAAAAAAAAAAAAGGCATTTGACATAATCCAACATCCATTCCTGATTAAAAACACTCAACAAAATAGGAATTGAAGGGAAATTCCTCAACATAATTAAGAGCATATATACAAAACCAACGGCCTACATTACTCTCAATGGAGAGAAACTAAAAGCCTTCCCTCTGCGAACAGGAACCAGACAAGGATGCTCTTTGTCACCACTCCTATTCAATACTGTGCTGGAAGTCTTTTGGTAAGGTGGAGGATCAGAGAAAAAGAGGAAGACCCCAACGAGATGGATTAGCCAATTGGCAGCATCAATGGACTCAAGCACGGCAACAGTGGTGAGGCTGGCCCAGAAGCAGGCAGTGTTTCGTTCTGCTGTGCATAAGGTCACTATGGGTCGGTACTGACTCCATGGCACCTAACAACAACAACAAATTGGCAAAGATGAAGTAAAACTCCCTATTTGCAGACGATATGATCCTATACGTAGAAAACCCCAAAGACTCCGTGAAAAAGTTTCTAGACCAAAATGTCATGATATGAGATCAACATACAAAAATCAGTTGGATTCCTCTGTACAAAAACGACAGCAATGAAAATGACATTAGGAAAGCAATACCAGTTACAACAGCCAGCCAAAGGATGAACTATCTAGGAATAAATGTAACCAGAGAAACAAAGGACCTATACAAAGAAAACTACAAAACACTACTACAAGAAATCAAGAGACCTACAAAAAAGGAAGAACGTACCATGCTCCTGGATAGGCAGACTTAACACTGTGAAAATATCCATACTGCCCAAAGCAATTTACACATGCAATGCAATCCCAATCCAGATTCCAACGACATTCTTCAAAGAGGTGGAAAAAACAATTAAAAACTTTGTATGAAAAGGAAAGAGACCCAGGATAAGCAAAGCACTGCTTAAGAAGAGGAATAAAGTTGGAAACCTCTCACTCCCCGACTTCAAATTGTATTACACGGCTAGAGTGGTCAAAACAACCTGGTACTGGTACAATGAAAGAGACACAGATCAATGGAACAGAATCGAGAATCCAGAAATTAACCCACCCACATACAGCCAACTGATTTTTGATAAATATACCGCATGGGGAGGTGATAGTCTCTTCAACAGATAGTGCTAGCAGAACTGGAAAGTGATATCCAAAAGACTGAAACAAGACATTTACCTCAACGCCTTATAAAAATACAAACTCAAAATGGATTAAAGACCTAAATGTGAATCCCAGAATTATGAAGGCCATCACTGAAAATAGAGTGACAAATGTGAGGGCACTAATTCAGGGAATACACAGACTACAAAGCATTTTGAAAACCACACAAACAAAAGTAGATAAAATAGATGAGTGGGACATACTAAAAATTAAAAACTTATATGCATCAAAAGACTTCACCAGAAGAATAAAAAGGGAACCCACAGAATGCGAAAAAAATCTTTTGCAATGACACATTAGACAAGGGACTAATTTCTAAAATATATAAGGAAACTACAACACCTCTACAAGAAAAAGACAAATAATCCAATTAAAAAATGGGCACAGGACATGAACAGACATTTCACCAAGGAAGACATTCAGGCATCCAACACACATATGAAGACATGTTCAAAATCACTAGCCATTAGAGAGATGCAAATCAAAACAACAAGATATCATCTCACACTAGCGATAACAGCAAAGATCAAAAAAGTAGAGGACAATAAATGCTG
>NW_006408783.1:491709-493274 GCF_000296735.1 Chrysochloris asiatica
AGTTCTCTGTTAATGTACGGTTGTAGCCATTTCTATATTACCTTTTGCAAAACTTTACTCACAAGGGATATCAAAGAGACTGTCCAAAGATTTCTGCATTCCATTGGGTCACCTCTCTTTGGAATGGGCACAAATATGGATCTCTTCTGATCATTCGGCCAGATAGTTGTCTTCCAAATTTCTTGGCAGAAATGAGTGAGTGAGTGCCTCCTGTGCCGCCTCACTTTCCTGAGTGAAATTGTTGTTGTTGTTGTCAGGTGCCATCGAGTCGGAACCGACTCATAGCGACTCCATGCACAGCAGAACGAAAGTCAGTCACAAAAGGAGAAATATTGCCTAGGGCCACTACTGTAAAAGTCTGAGCAAAAGATCCCATACTAAATGAGCTTGGGAATTCTTTGCTGGTTACTGGAATGTGGGGGGTGGGGTGAGGGGAGGGAGGGGAAGGTGTAGCACAGGGTAGGGAATAGACAGGATATTTTGGGTGGTAGGGAGGGGGGCAATACACATGAAGGGGGAGGGGAATGGAAGAACAAGCAGATGGGGAAACAATTAGGCAGGTTTGCATGGGCTAAGTGGGACAGGGGTAAATAATGATGTAAGCACAACCTTTGGAACAACAGGGCTCTGGGATACAAGGATTGAGACACGGTTGGAATAGGCAAAAGGGGAGAGATAACGTTAAGATGCTTGGCTCTCTTTTGAATCTTGGTTTCCCGTCCATACCATTATAAAATGGACACTTGAGGGGAAGAGAAAGGAATAGCCATAGAAAACTTGTAAGTCCATCTTCTGCCTATAACTGATTGGAATACCTAAAATGGGTCTACAATGTGCCCAGTGAAGGAGGCTTCCTGTGGAGCCTCTGCATTACAGAAGACCATAGGCGGAATCCTGAACCCCATCCAGAATCTTCTGAGATGGGAAATTTCTACTTGAAAGGACAAGTAGACAAGCCTGGAGTTGGTAGAAGAACAGAAGATACTTCTTGAAAGAAAGACCGACAGGAAAAATACAAAACAATAATGGCAGTCTGACTGACTACTATAAGAACAAGCAAGTTGCTCGCCTAGGAGACATCAAGGCAAGTGGTCGGGTCCCTTCAGGGCAAACACCCTTCCAAGACTAAAACTCAATGGGAATACATGCGCTCTGACTGGTGACCACATTGGTCACTGATAAGGGGAAGTGAGGGAAAAACAGCAATGAAGCGGTGAGTTAAGCCCTACAACATTCAACAGACTTCTGTGAACCCGAGTGAAGACCTGGTTAGCCAGCAGTGTGGCCAGACCTGGGGACTCTTGGGCCCAGAGTCAGTGACAAAGCCACAGAGGACTAGAGTGAAGAGTGAAGTGGCCAGCTGATAAGAAGAGAGGGCATATGAACAAGAACACCCACACTTGCAGATAATACCCACTTGACCAGGCTTCAATGACTGAATGATCAGAGCTCAACTAGAAGAAGAAAGGAGAACAAGAGTAATCTGATACAATTTGATGAACTTGACCTACACCTATGGATGCAGTAGCTCAAAAGAGGGAACAAATCTTTATAGTGAGGATCAT
>NW_006408783.1:493859-495027 GCF_000296735.1 Chrysochloris asiatica
GCATGGAAGGGATTGTAACCATGGCAATGAAAGGATATACGATAGGATGAATGTAAAGCTAATGTTCTCCCATGTAAACTATTACATAATTCATGATAAAACATTAAAAAAAGACGAGCAATAAGACTAAGCTCTGATTTCTCATTAGAAACCATGCAGACAAGAAGGCAATGGGATAATAAATACAAAACTCTGAAAGAAAACAAATGACAAACAAGAATCATACATCCAGCAAAGCTGACCCTTAAATACAATGATTTAATTAGGACATTTCCTGATAAACAGAAATTACAGGAATTTGTAATGACCAGACCAACTAAATGGTAAAGGGCATTCTTTGGCCTAACAACCAACAGCAGACATCAATCTGAGATTACCACACATGACAACAGTACTCAGAAAGCAATCCAGATATAGACGTATTTAAAGTAAACCAAACCTACACAAGACTGAAAATAGGGAATCAGAGATATCAATGTATAATGAACCCAACTACAGAGCAAAAAGAAGGAACAGTGTAGATATGGAATTTCCAAATGGTTAGGAAGTCAAGAAGATTTTAAGATAAAACAGAACTATTTTAAGCAGGGAAAAATTTAATAAATTACAGGGTAACCTCAAAGAAAAAAAATATACTTGCACATAAAAATAAAAAAGAAAATCAGAAATATAAGTGAAAAGAAACCCACAATCAAAATGAACTCAACAGAGAAAATTACCTGAAACAAAGAATTCAGCAACACCATAAAAAATATGCACAGAAAAATGACAGCAATCAATTCATATCCACTGATACTGAATATAAAAGGATTAACTGTACCTACCAGTCATGAGACATAGAGAGCAGAATGGATAAGAAAATAGAATCCTTCAAAATGCTGTCTACACTTATACAAAGAAAACTACAAAACACTACTGCAAGAAACCAAAAACAGACTTACAAAAATGGAAGACTGTACCATACTCCTGGATAGGAAGACTTAACATTGTGAAAATGTCAATACTGTACAAAGCAATTTACACATAGAATGCGATCCCAATCCAAATCCCAACGACATTCTTCAAAGAGATGGAAAAAGCAATCACAAACTTTATATGGAAAGGAAGGAGACCCAGGATAAGCAAAACACTGCTTAAGAACAAGAGTAAGGTTGGAGGCCTATCACTC
>NW_006408783.1:496892-522926 GCF_000296735.1 Chrysochloris asiatica
CTGGAGCGGCTAGAAGAATAAAAGATACCTCTTGAAAGAAAGACCTGCAGGAAAAATGGAGGCAGATGGGTTGTTACTATAAGAACAAACAAATCACTTCCCTAGAAAACATCAAGGCAAGTGTCCAGGTCCTCTCAACGCAAACCCCCTTCCAAGACTAAGACTCAATGGAAATGCACGCTCTGATTGGTGACCACCCACATCACCAACGGGGGGAAATAGGGTAAAAGCAGCAATGAAACGGCAAGCTAAGCCCTACAATGTTCAGTGGACTTCTGTGGACCCAGTTGGGCACCTGGTTGGCAAGCAGTGTGAGGAGACCTGGGGACTCTTGGGCCCAGAGTCAGTGGCATGGCCACGGAGGACTCGAGAGGCGAGTGGAACTACCGGCTGACGGGAAGAGAGGGCATGTGCACAGGAGCGCCCACACTTGCAGATGATACCCACGTGACCTGGACCGGATGATCGGAGCTCAACCAGGAGAAGAAAGAAGAGAGGGAAAAAAAAGTGAGCTGATACAATCTGATGAACTTGACCTATATCTATGGAGCAGCAACTCAAAAGAAGGAACAAATCCCTACAGCAAGAATCAGTCCCACCCCCTCCACACACAGAGTGGACAGAGATGAGCAACTTGGACATTGGATACTCAAATGGTGAGGGGGGTACTACAAAGGCAAGAAGTGACTGGCTTACAAGCTTTCAAGAGGGAACCTAGTGCTAGGGAGCATGGAGGAGGGCAGAATCTCCAGTGGGCACCATTCAATCTGTCTGGGTGGAGCTGATGAAAGGAAATACAGATGGGTAACTCGTGAGTCTGTAGTGAATAACGCTTATCAGGACGGATTATGAGGGTTGGAAATGCAAAGATAGACGTTTTGGAACAAGGAAGGGAGTGATTAATTCTATAGGCTAGGAGCGGAAGTCTCTGGGACCATCAACGGAGAAGGGCCGAGAGCGGGACCCTATGCAGAGAAAGAGAGATGCCTGAGATGGAGACAGAGAGGATGACGTGGAGTGATGAAGCGGCTGGGGACTTTGGATCCAGAGAGGGAAAGGGACTGTGGGCTGAAAACTGGGGGGTGGAGGGGGAAGTGTAGGAAGCGGGTTTCTGAGATATACCCTTTGGGTGGTTGAGGATGCATGGAGGGGATTGGAACCATGGCAATGAGATGATGTATGATGGAAGGAATGTAAAACTAAAGTTCTCTCATGTAAACTATCATATAATTCATAATAAAACATTAATTAAAAAAAGGCAATATAACCTTAAAAAAAAAGCTGTCTATAAGTAACATATCAAAAAGATGGAGACAGCCTAAATGCCCAGCAATAGAATGGTTAAACTTTACACCTACATAATGGAATACTACAAAACACTGAAAAATAATGATGAATCTGTGAAACACCTCACAACCTAGCTGAACCTGGAGGACATTATGATGAGTGAAATTAGTCAATCAGAAAAGGACAATTGTAAAAATCTAAAAAAAAAAAAAAAGTTTTCTAGTTTTCTTGATAAAAGAAACATTTGTCTTTGATGGTTGGGGTGGGGGAATTATTCATGGGCTAGAAGACAGACACAAGTTAACACAGGGTGACCAGGCAGGCACTATACAAGAGAAAAGTTAGCAGGGGAAAGATGAAGGTAGCAGGAGACACAGTAAGGAATGCAATGGGGTCCTGGTGTGGCGCTGAGGGTTAATACGCTGAAATGCAAAGTTGTTTGAACCGCAGGGTTGTCGGTTCAAGCTCACCAGCCGCTCCTGAGAAACCCTGTACAGGATTGCTATGGGTCAGCGGTTCTGAACAACAGAGGTAAATGCTGTTAACGTTTGGTACATAGAGCAGATTGTACCATGTAACTAAGCAAAGCATATGATTTGTTGAATGTAAAACTGATGTTCCACTATATAAACTTTCACTCAGTTCACAACAAAAAGTTGAAATAATAATAATAATAATAAAGCTAATGAGCATATACCAAAGGCCATCATTTCCAATAACCAAAACAATGGGCTTAAACATAGCAACCATCATGAAGATGGCACTAGACAGGGAACATTTTGTTCTGTTATACATAAGGTTGTCATAGGTCAGAGCTGACTGAATGACAACCACTAACAATCTTCTCCATAGGGTTCATGGTACAGAAAGCTTAAAACCAGAGGGCTTTCTGAAATGTGCTATTCAGTTAGCAAAGGAGGTGAACATCCAACTCGTCACAGCAGCCAGAAAACAATCTACAATCTGTCCACCTCTACAGAGCCAGGCTCTTCAATCAACTCAGTCACTAACATGCGTCTTAATAAAAAGAATGGAAGAGCTCTGTCTCAAAACAATATATGATGATAAAACCAAAGAATCAGAACAAAGGTTAAAAAAAGGATAAAGCAAATACAAAACCTTAAGAATTATCACAGTTGTTATGACTAAGCACATAACTGGCTTTTAACTTCCTAATTGTTGCTGTTGTTGTTCAGTGCCATATAGTTGGTTCCATCTCATAGAGACCCTGTATTGGATTTCCGAGGAGCAGCTTATGGGTTTGAACCACCAACCTAGTGGTTAGCAATCCAGCACTGATCCTACAGAGCCATAGACAGAACAAAAACAGAGACAGCTCTCATTAGAAAAGACTCCCTCTACTGGTTCCCTGAGGTTACCATGCCTACAAACATGTTGTTGTTTTTGTTAAGTGCCATCGAGTTGGTTCCGACCCATAGCGACCCTGTACAGGGTTTCCAAGGGTGTAAATCTTTACGGGAGTAGAAAGCCTCATCTTTCTCCCGCAGCTCTGGTAGGAGCTCTGGTAGCGTAGTGGTTACGAATCGGGCTGTGAACTCCAAGGTCAGCAGTTCGAAACTACCAGCGGTTTCACGGGAGAAAGATGAGGCATTCTGCTCCCGTAAAGATTTACAGCCTCGGAAACCCTGCACAGGGTCACTATGAGTCGAAACCGACTCCACGGCACATAACAACAACAACTGGTTCCCTGTTTCTAAATCACAGCAACA
This sequence comes from Chrysochloris asiatica, assembly GCF_000296735.1. Classification (NCBI taxonomy): domain Eukaryota; kingdom Metazoa; phylum Chordata; class Mammalia; order Afrosoricida; family Chrysochloridae; genus Chrysochloris; species Chrysochloris asiatica. The sequence goes on from NW_006408783.1 coordinate 499,910, forward strand.
ACAGAAAGCATCCTCCTTTACAGATTAAGATTTCTTGGTTAAGATACCATATATTCTGACCATTTGTAAGTCTTACTAACCTTTTTCTAGTAAATGCTGTTGTTGTTGTGATTAAGCACCTTTGAGTTTGTTCCAACTCATAGCAACCCTGTATAGGGTTTCTGAGGAGCTGCTGGTGGGTTTGAACTGCCGACCTTGTGGTTTGTAGTCCAGTGCTGATCCTATGGCACCACACCAGGAGCTACAAATTACTACAACTACTGAGTCAGAACCAACAAGACAAGACGTAACATAAAGATATTAAGAATACAACGACATTATTTAGGAGTAGAAAAAAAATCTAGAGAAGGCAGTAAAATAAAATAAATTTGCTATCTTTATTGCCTTTCAAATGAGAAAAACACATTTTTGTAACAATTGATAGAAATGCACATCTGAACCATAAAAATATCTTTTAAACTGTAAAGACCATATGTTGTTGTTGTTGTGGGCCGTTGAGTCAGCTGTTGTGTGCCAAGAGCAGCTGGTGGGTTTGAACTGCTGACTTTGTGGTTATCAGTCCAGTGCTTATTCTACAGAGCCACACTAGGACTCGAAGAAATACAAGATATACTTCCTACAAGACAAATGTCATATTTTAATGATATGCAGTGCAACTTTGGAGTCCTGGTGTTCACACTGTAGGATAAGCACTGGACTGTAAGGTCAGCTAGAATTGCAAGGTTGGCAGTTCAAATCCACTAGGCCACTCCTTGGAAATCCTATACAGGGTCACTATGAGTTGGAACTGACTTGATGGCACTTAACACCAATAGTGCAGCTTTAGTAAAAACAACAGAGGAGAGAACCTATATTCTTAAAACCAATGAGCAAGTTACATCTTACCTATGCCTTAATTACCTATGCCAGATAAGAGTCCCAGGACTCCTGGTGTGGCACTGTGGGTTAATGTGCTGGACTGCAAAGTCAGTTTGAGCCACAAGGTCAGGGTTCAAGCTCACCAGCCGCACCTTGGAAACCCTATATGCCAGCTCCACGGCACTCAACTAAGAATCCCTAAGGTCTTGGTGTGGTGCTGTAGGCTAGGCACTAGACCACTAATTGCAAGGTTGGTACTTCAAACCCACCAACTGCTCCTCAGAAACTCTATACAGGATCTCTGTAAGTCAGAACAAGAAGCTCTGGTAGCGTAGTTACGAATCGGGCTGCTAACCACAAAGTCAGTAGTTTGAAAATATCAGTCATTCCAAAGGAGAAATATGAAGCTTTCTGTTCCTATAAAGATTTACAGCCTCAGAAACCCTATGCAGGGTCACTATGAGTTGGAACTGACTCTACGGCTACCACAATCAACACTCATGAAAGCAACAGTCAAGAAATCAACATACTCCATTATGTACTTTAAAGTCTTTAAAGTGTTAAAGAGCAAAGAGATCACTTTGAGGACTAAGGTGTGCCTGATCCAAGTCTTGGTATCTTCAATGACCTCATATGCATTAAGAGTTGGACAATGAATAAGGAAGTCAGTGGAAGAATCATGCATTTGAATTATGGTGTTAATGAAGAATATTGAAAGTATCATGGACTGTCTGGCCTGCCTTTGCCCTATTTACACTGATGCGGCTCCCACCAGCAGTTAACTGTGGCCCTACAATCACTGGAGGGTTCTGTCTGATGGAAATATAAATATAGCTCATCAGATGCTCAGCTTTAGACCCAGCAGTCTTGGTGTGGTGCCGTAGGATAAGCAGTGGATTGCTAACCACAAGGTCGGCAGTTCAAACCCACCAGCCACTCATCAGAAAGCCTCTACCAGGTCGCTGAGTGGGAATGGACGCTACAGCTCGTAACAGCGTTTGCATCAGAAGGCTCCAGGAAGGCTCGTGCTGCTGAGCTCACCTCAGTACAGGGGCTGGTTCCACAGGGAAGGGCTGTGACTGGGTGCTCAAGATGAGGACAGCTTGATTCAGGAGTGGTAGGTGAGGTCAGGTCCACTGGATTCTGAAGAACTTGTGCACTGAGGATCCTGGCGCTTATCTAGATTGTACCGGGGTTCAGAACACGGAACCTACGCTGCCTCTGAGGCCAGGTTATGCTTAGCTGTACAGCTCAATCTGTTCTTCCTAAGACAGAAATGGATGAGGGCAGTTTTCAGAGTCTAGCTTGCTGGAGTCCTGGTGTGGTGCTGCAGGATAAACACAGGACTGCGAACCATAAAGTCAAAGGTTCCAATTTATCAGCCGCTCCTAGGAAACGGTCACCCTGAATCAGAAATGACTCTAGGATACTTAACAACAGCAGTTCCTATGTAGTTGTGCAGGGTGGGGAAGGAGAAACAAAGTTATTTCAGGAACTCTATCACAAAGGCTGTCCTTTGTCACCCTGCAGCCAGCAAAGCAAAGGGAAATAGCCGGAGCCACAAACAGCATAAGCAGCTGGCTGTATAGCATTGGCAGACAAATGGGTCTAGCTAATTAAAAAAAGAAAAGAAACAAAAACACACACACCTACTGAGAGATACATGCTGCACATTTGCAATAGTACATTTCAAATTCCTACCAAAAATAAAAAAAAAAAAAAAAAAATAACTAATACTTGGGGCAGAGGAAAAGAAAACAGAAAGCCTTAGAATATTTTATTCAATCTCTGTAGTCGAGAATACCAGATAGTGGTCTCTGTACATGGAGAAGAGAGGGTTCTTTCAGTTGTCTAGTTTATAAAACATGTTGTCTGTCGTTATCTAGTGGAAAAATATAAACAAACCAGAGTTGGCCCACAAGTATGGTTAAGGGCAGTCCTGCTGTAATGCTACAGGATAAGCACTGGACTGCGAACCATAAAGTCAGCAGTTGAAAACTACCATCTGCTCCTAGGAAACCATGTACAGGGTCACTATGGGTCAGAACTGACTCGACAGAACTTAACAACAACAACAAAGTGAGAGAAAGATGAGGCTTTCTGCTTCTTTAACTATTTACAGCCGTGGAAATGAGCCGGAACCGACTCAATGGTACTTAACAACAACAAATAGAAAAGAGAAAGGCATTTTTACTCAATATGTACCATGCAAGGGGGCTTCAAAAGGTTCATGGAAACATAGAATTAAAAGTGAAATTTTTCCATGAATCTGTGAAGCCCCTTGTATGCTAGTAAATACTATACTAAAACTTGGGGGCTAAGAGCAAAGGCTTTGCTTGAAGTCTGTTCATGACTCTATGACCTAAGGAAAGTGACAGTCTCATTGTCTCTCTTTCCTCATTTGAGAAGAGCAAAGTAACAACTCAGCAAGGTAGTCACTATTATGAATACGAGTGATATACAGCAAGTACTCTATCTATTAGGGTAAGTCAAAAAGTATTACTATGAAATCATAGCAAATTTAACTAAAAAAATATAAAAATGCGCGGCTACTGTTTCTTAACATATCCTCCATCTAGGTCTACCCACTTGTAAGCAGTGTTTCCAACTCTCTAATCCTTCCTTTGACACAGTTCCAGCAGCAATCGGCTGGCTCACCTGTAGCAACAATTGTGAGAATGGCACAGGACAAGGCAGTGTTTCATTCTGTTGTGCAGAGGGTTGCTATAAGTCAGAATCGACTCAAATCGACCTACCAACAATAAAAATCCTCCCTTGAAGAATTCCGGAAACAGCAGTTTTGGCATCTTTGTTGTTGTTATTAAATGCCGTTGAGGCGGTTTCAACTCAGCAACCAGTTTAGGGTTTCTGAGGAACAGCTGGTGAGTCTGAACCATCGACCTTGTGGCTCAAAGCAACCTTGGGGTCCTGCATTATCCTACAGTGCCACTCAAATCATGTTCCTTTTAAACGTTGAGTTTTTGCAACAAACAGTCTGAAGGGGAAAATTAGGGTTGTAGGTTGGATGCCATACGTTTCCCAGCAAAGTAACCAGAGGACAACCCTTACTACCCGTGGAGACTGTAGCAAGTGCATTCTCAGTAAGGAAAAAAATTCCTTGGTCTAACTCGTACGGTCTTTTTCTCTCCGATGTAACTTCCAATTTTCTTACAACTTCTTCCTAATAAACCGCCATGATCATCCTGTGTCCTATGAGAAAATCTATCAAGATTACCCCTTTGAAGTCCCCAAAATAATCATCAGAACCTTCTGAGCCAAATTCTGATATGAACTCATCTTTGAGGTTTTCCAGATCTTCCTTAAAACACTTGATCCATCTAAAAACTGTTGTTTTTGAAGAAGCATTCCTGTAAGTTTACTGCAATTCTTCAATGATTTGGTAAAATGTCCATTTGAGTCTTATTAAAAATTTGAGATCAGCAATGGCCTCAAAATAGTTATTTCCATGGCACAAAAAGTATCTTTTTTAAAAAAAAAGCATATTTTTTTCAAAAAAGCACTCTATCCAGACTGCTATTGTTGTTAAGTGCTGAAACCAACTCATAGTGAACCTGTATAGGGTTTCCAAGGAATAACTAGTGAACATGAACTACCGACCTTGCAGTCTAGCACATGAACCCACAGCGCCACACCAGGACTCCTATTCAGACTAAGACTAGTGAATTACTGAGAGAACTTGTCTGCAGTCATTCATTCATCACAGAGACATGTTTATACATGTTTTGGTAGGAATAAACACATGCATGAATTGGGACCCTAGTAGCAACTTTTGATTTACCATTGTCCTTGGCTATTTAATCCAACCTTGTTGTTGTTGGGTGCCATCAAGTCAGCTCTGAGTCATGGCACCTTTATACACAACAGAACTAAATGGCCCTGGTCCTATGCCACCCTAAGGATCACAGGTGTGTTCAAGTCCATTATCATAAGCACTGTGCTTTCTGAGTGCCTTCCCAGCATTATATTAGAAAGTATTCTGTGGTGATCCAGAGGGATGTCCTTAGTTAATGGTCAGAAGATGAACAAATCTTTTCCTAGTCTGTCTTAAGTCTGGAAGCTCTGCTGAAACCTGCTTACCACGGGTGACCCTAAAGTTATTTTGAAATACCACTGGCACGCTGTTATTAAGTGCCATTGAGTTGGTTCCGACTCATAGTGACCCTGTATAGGGTTCCCAAGGAGTCGGCTGGTGAGTTTGAACTGCCACCCTTGAGGCTTCAAAATGCCTTGTGGCCCAATGCATTATCCCACACACCACACCAGAACTCCTCCAGTGGCACAGCTTCCAGCATTACAGCACCATTCAAGCCACTACAGTACAGTGATTGCCTACGTTAGGTAACAATGTCTTCAATTTAGAGGAAGCAATTTATGCAAAGATAGGTTACTAATTTGCTCAGAGTCAAGAGAAAGGGAAACAGATCACCATTCTTTTCCCATTACTCAATGCTGGCCACTTCAGAACTCACTCGATGTCACTTAACAGCAGCAAGATAAGGTCTACTACAATGTAAAGAAGTTACAAAGCTCGTTCTTGACATCAAGGAGCTCTGGTAGCGTAGTGGTTACGAATCAGGCTGCTAACCTCAGGGTCAGCAGTTCGAAACTACCAGCTGTTCTGTGGGAGAAAGATGAGGCTTTCTGCTCCCATAAAGATTTACAGCCTTAGAAGCCCTGTACAGGGTCGCTATGAGTCGGAACAGACCCATGGCACATAACAATAACAACAAATCTTGACATCTCATCTCAAGTTGTCTCTCTAGGTGTGTTGTTGTTGTTGTTGTTAGGTGGCATCGAGTCATTTCCAACTCATGGCAATCTGGTGTACAACAGACCAAGCACTGCCTGGCTCTCACAGGCTTTGCTGTTGAAGCCCACTGTTACAGCTACTAGGGCAATTCAACTCACTGAGGGTCTTCCTTTATTTCACTGACCCTCAACTTTACCAAGTATGATGCCCTTCTGCCATGAGGCAAAATCTCACTATCCTTGCTTCTAAGGAACATTCTAGTGTACTTCTTCCAAGGCAGATTTTTTTTTTCCATTCTTTTGGAAGTCCAAGGTATATTCAATACTCTATGCCAACATCACTCAAATACATCAATTCTTCTTCCCTCTTCATTGTCCAGCTTTCACATGCTTGAGGCAATAGAAATTACCATAGTTGGGTCAGGTGTACCTTAGATCTCAAAGTGACATCTTTGCTTTTGAACACTTTAAAGAATTTTCTCAGCAGATCTGCCCAATGCAATGTTGTTTAATTTCTTGACTGCCACTTCTATGGGTGTTGATTGTGGTTTGAAGTAAACTGAAACGCTTGACAAGTTCAATATTTTCTGTTTATCATGATGTTGTGAGGATTTTTGTCTTGTGTAGAGGTGCAATCCACACTGAAGACTACTGTCTTTGACCTAAATTAGTACGTGCTTCAAGTCTGTACTTTCAGCAAGCAAGGTTGTGTCATCTGCGTTATCACAGGTGGTTAATGAATCTTTCTCCATCCAACTTCTTGGATTATTTGCTCAGCATACAGATTGAATCAGTATGATGAAAGGCCACAACCCTGACACATATCTTTCCTGACTTTAAACCATTCATTATCCCTTATTCTGTTCTAATGACTGCCTCTTGGTCTGTGTAAGGGTTCCTCACGAGCACAATGAATGTTCTGGAATGCCATCCATAATTTGTTTTGATCCACAAAGTTTAATACCTTTGCATACTCAATAGAACACAGGTTAACATCTTTCTGATACGCTTGGCTTTCAGTCAAGATACTTCTGAAGCTGGCTTGAATTCCTGGAAGCTCCCTAGCGATACACAGCTGCAACCATTTCTAAATTATCTTCAGCAAAATTTTACTTTTGGTAGATAATATTACTTGATAATTTCCACATCCCATACATAGCATCACCTTCTTTGAAATGGACACATAGATGTGTCTCTTCCAGTCAGTTGGCCACATAGCTGTCTTCCAAATTTCTTGGCATACAGTAAGCACTTTCAGCATTGCATCTATATGTTGAAACATCTCAACTGGTATTCCATTAATTACTAGATTCTGGTTTTTCAGCAATGCCTTCAGTGCAGGTTATACTTTTCCTTCAGTGCCATTGACTCTTGATCATATGGTACTTGCTGACATGGTTGAATATCAACTAATTCTTATTAGTACAGTGACTTGGTACCTTCCACCTTCTTTTGATGCTTTCGTAATTGTTTAATATCTTGCCTAGAGAATCCTTCAAAATTTCAGGTGAAGACTTGAATTTTTCTGCAGTTCTTTCAGCATGAGAAATGCTGATTGTGTTCTCCTATTTTGGTTTTCTAACTCCAGGGTTTTGCACATTTCATTGTAAAAGTTCACTTGGCTTTCTTGAGATACCTTTTTAAGTCTTCTGTTTGGCTCCTTATTTCATCATTTCTCCCATTCACTTTAGCTACTCTGTGTTTCAAGAGCAAGTTTCAGAGTTTCCTCTGATATTATTTTGGTCTCTCTTCCTTTTTTTTTCCTTTTTAAAGGCCTTTTTCTTTCTTCATGTAAGATGTCTTTGATGTCATTCCACAATTCATCTGGTCTTTCATCAATAGTATTCTATGCATAAAATATATTCTTGAGATGGTTTCTAAATTCAGGTGGGATACACTCAAAGTCATACTTCGGTTCTCTGGAATTGTTTTATTATCTTCAAACTGAATTTGTGTATGAGCAATTGAGCAATTCAATTACAGTCAACCTTTGGAGTCCTGGTGTGGTGCTGTGGGTTAATGCACTGCATTCATGGGCTGCGAAATCAGTTTGAACCTCAAGGGAGGCAGTTCAAGCTCACCAGCTGCTCTTCAGGGTCAAAATCAACTCGAAGGCACTTAACAACAACAGTCAACTCCTAGCTTTATTCTGACTGAAGATTTTGAGCTTTTCCATTGTTTTTTTCCACCCAAACCAAGCTATAGTTTGGTTGTCCTTTAAGTCGTTAAAAATTCTTTCCAAAAAACCGTTGGTCTTGCGAAATTCCATCATGTCATTTCTCTAGATGTTGTTGAGTGCCGTCAAGTCAACTCTGACTCATAGCGACCCTATATGAGATGCCAAGGAGCGAATGTTGGGCTTGAATTGCCGACCTAATTTCTCCAGGTTGTTTTTAAGTACTGTCAAGTCAGTTTTGACTCATAGCGACCCTGTGCATAGAGTTTCCCAGGAGCAGCTGGTGTGTTTGAACTGCTGACCCTGTGGTTCACAGTCCTGTGCTGCTGCTATAGCGCCACCACAGGTACAAAATTATAAATATCGATGTCTGTCCATAAAAGCAACCAACCAACTCCTAATGAATTGGTAGGCCCAAAAGATAGTGAAGGGTTATTTTAAAGATGAACGATCCACTACACAACTTCAAAACACTTACACATGTGGTATGTTTTGCTCCTGTGTAGCATCTTGTCTCGGTACACTGTGAGGAACCATGCACTATATCCTAAGGACGGATATATACAGGTTTCTAATACACACAGGCTTCCGATAACTAGGGGTCTGACAGCCCGCAGGGTTCTCTTCCTCCTTTGGTCAACACACCTGAGGGATTGCAGGTCAATCTTAACTGGACGCGAGCTGTCAACCAGCAAGTAAGATGGACTTGCTCTTTTGTTACATTGTTTCTTCCATAGATCCAGTTCTTAGAGGGTGTGTTTTAACAAGACATTAATCCAGAATGTCAGGAAACCCGGTTTCCAGACCGAAAATGGCCCAGGCAGCTACCCTGTGGGCCCAAACCCCGGTTCCGCCCAGTCTCTGGCGCATTGCCACGGCACTGGGCCCGCGGCGGACTCTGACTCCGGAGGGTGAACCTGAGCTCCAGGAGCACGCTGTCCGCTGTCTTTTCCATTCATCGCCTTTCCCGAAAAGAGAGCCAGAGGAGGCTCCGTGGAGACGTGCGTGGAGGGAGCGACGGGAATCGGCTGCGGCACAGCCCCCGCGGCTCGGCTCCCGGCTCGTCGCCTCCCGCCGGAGACCGCGCTCCAGCACAGCCGGCCCCCGGTCTCTACGCCCGGCCCTGGCTGCCCGATCTCACTCACCGCCGCACTCCGCCGAGTATTGGTCCCCCCAGTCCCGGGACTGTGGGTTGCAGCCGCCGCCGCCGCCGCCCGCAGGGGCCTCCTGCTGCTGCCGGTGCTGCAGCTCCTGCTTGAGTAGGGACAGCGGAGAGTAGTACTCGGTGGCCAGAGCCCCCGGGTGCAGCTCGGCAGGCAGGGCCCCCAACAGCAGCAGCAGCACCAGGAGGCGCTGGGCAGAGCCGGCGGCGGGCACAGCGCCGCCCCAGCCCCAGCCGCAGCAGCAGCCGGCAGGTGCCATCTTCCCTCAAGGCGCATGTGTATGTGCCCCTCTTCCCGCACTCCCGCCTCCCGCCTGCAAGCCGTCGTGGGGCAGGTGAGCCGTGGGAAGGTGGGGCGGGAACAGAGAGGCGGCGTTGCCTTCTGGGAATTGTAGGCACAGCTCCGTGAGAGTCTCGCTCCTTTCCAGTAGTAGGACTACGCGTCCCAGGAAGCAACGCGCGGCGAAGGCCTTCCGCTCGCGCGCACTTGCGTTTCCACGCCGCTGAGTCGGAAGTCTCTAGAGCAGTTGAGGGAAATGGGTACCGGCGGGCGGAGCGGGCCGCGGCCAGGGAAAGGGAGCGCGGAGGGGGCGGCAGCGACTCCTACTGCCGCCTCGGCCTCCTACCAGTACAGGTGCATCGAATGCAACGAGGAAGCGAAGGAGCTGTACCGAGACTATAATCACGGTGTGCTGAAGATAACCATCTGCGTGAGTTGTCTGGGGTATCCTTGGGAAGAATATGGCCAGGCGGGACTTGGGTACCGCGAGAGGCAATTGGATCTGTATTCGCTTTTTAAGACAACAAAAATCTCCAGTCTTCAGTTCTATTCTTGACAGCCTTGCCCGAGATCCGTGGAGCCTTTGCAGGCTTTCCTACAGTGATCGCGAACTCGCAGCCTCGGCGTTGTTCTCACTGAGCAAGCGCGGGAAATAGAGCGTTTTACAGATCGGGTTCAAGTGACATTTGGGCTCCTGTCAAAGCTGTTTCGTTCTTTGCTAGTGTATTTTGCCACACAAATGTTACCCATCTTCACTCCCCACAATACTCCTGGAATACGTTTTTTGTTTTTGTTTTTTAAAGTTTCTCTCATTGTACCTATAAAACATATGTTGTGAGCAGAGCTCTGTAAGGCACTGGTGATACAAAAACCAGAAAAGAAGAAATAAAAGTTATGCATTCAAGCTGTGTTTTATGTTTTGTTGATCAGTGCTGTCGGGCCGGTTCCTACCTATGGGTACCCCGTATCAGGTTCCCAAGGAGCGGCTGGTGGGTTTGAACCGCTGACCTTGCAGTTGACAGTTAAGTGCTTATCGTACAGAGCCACACCAGACCTCTAATCTTACGTTTTGCCAGTCCACAAAATGGGAGGTTCTTTTGGGGACATTAGCAAAAAATCTGTATATAATCAATTTTTGTCCCATTTCTGATCTTTTGATGTTATAGTAGTAACTCTTCTTAGAAAATTATTACGATTCTGGCTGCTAACCTCAAGGTCAGCAAGCAGTTCGAAACTACCAGCGGTTCCACGGGAGAAAGATGAGGCTTTCTGCTCCTCTAAAGATTTACAGCCTCGGAAACCCTGTACAGGGGTTGCTAGGAGTCGGAACCAACTCCACGGCACATAACTACCATCATCACCACCAGTAAAGTACAAGGAGTCCTGGTGTGGCACTGTAGGGTGAGCACCCAACCACAAGGTTGGTTTGAATTGCAAAGTTGGCAGTTCAAACTCACCAGCTGCTTCTTGGAAAGCGTATAACAGGTTCTACGAATCGAACCAACGCACTTAATAACAACAGTAAACTTTACAAGGGAATTGATAGAATTTGAGTGCATATGTGTCTACTCCATGGTCAACCACTATAAACGCTGGCACAGACGCCCACGATTTCCTGGTCTTCTCTTAGTGGGTTCTCTCATTTGGCAAAATTTCCACTCAAGTTAAATCTAACCTAGTCTGTCCCTGTGCATCTTAACATGGTTATTGTTGTTGTTAAGTACCATTGAATCGGTTCCGACTCATAGGAAACCAGTATAGTGTTTCCTAGGAGTGGCTGGTGAGTTTAAACCACTGATCTTATGATTCAAACCGACCTTGAGGTTGAGTGCTTGTCCAATGGCATACACCAGGACTCCAAGATTACTGGGGGGAAAGACCTCTAGACTCAAATACTCCCGTAATGCTATCTGGTAATCACATGACATTTCCATAGCCCGTTCACACTCCTCCTCTGTGGACAGTCATAACAGAACACAACACAGTTACTAAAAGTAGACATCTCACAAGATGGTGTTGTGCTACATTTGTTTGGTTTTTCTTTTCTGGTGGTTTTCTTCCTGACATTGAAGGTAAAGTAAAGGCAGAAGGAGAGAAAATGGAGAGCATGTAAAGAAGCACTTAAGGGAAGAGTAAATAATAGACTGAATAAGGAAAAATTAGATTTAAACTGATGGAGAGGAAACCAGCAGACATTAATAACTTCTCAGTGTTTTTAAAATATAGTCAGTATGCTTAGATGGCAAGATGGGGAAAGTATATCACAGAACACCAGAAACTGCCTCTTCTACTGGCCTTGTGCGACCTAGTGATTGTCCCTTCATAGCACTTATCAGACCATATTATAGTAGCATGTTTATTTATCTCTTGCCCCCTCCCCTCAAGGACTGTAAGATAGAGACTTAAGTTTCAAGGTTGATATCTAGCACTTTGGGAGTGCCTGATCTATAGAAATAGCTATGTAAAGAGAGTTACTGCTTTGAATGTAATAGCCACTCCAAAAGTATTTGTCAAATAAATGAGGGCAAATAGAATAACTGAACTACTTTGTCTGCAGGTGCTTGTTTCTCCTTATCTCCTTCTAAAAATGGTCTCAACCCGCAGTCTCAGACTTGTGATGGTGTCTGAAGATAGATTTTAAAGAACTTTGAAAGGACATAGTGAGGACCCTTGACTTCTTAGTCTGTGTTTTATTAAAAATGAAGTAGCATCTCAGATCATGTAATCGTGACTGTATAAAGAAAACAAGTGTTCTCCATATCAGTAGCACAGCAAGAGGCTCTTTCAAACAGCTTCCTATCATAAATATAGAATTTCTGATTCTGTGGCTTCAGTTTAGACACTGGCTTGGTCTTTGCTCTGATAAAGATATTCAGAATAGTAATTCTTTATGCCTCTGTTTGGTTGTTGTTGTTGTTAGGTACCAGCGAGACTGTTTTGACTCATAGCCACCCTGTGTACCAAAGAATGAACTACTGTCTGGCCCTACACTATCTTTACAACTTTTGTTATCTCATTATTGCAGCCGCTGCTTCAGTCTGTCTTGTTGAGGGTCTTCCCCTTTTTGCTGACCCTCTACTTTACCAAGCATAATGTCCTGTTTGTTAGCAAAATTCATTTATTTTTATAAAGTCCTGAGAGGAATATTTTAATATGTACCATTACATACTCCACACCTTATTACCTATATCTTCCAGGCATGTGTTCCTGCAATTTTTGGATAAGACGCCTTCAGAAATGTTACTGTGTACTTCCTTTAATTGTATATTCTTTAGACGCAAATTTACTTCATGTCTCTTTTATAGAGTTCAATCATTTAAAAAAAAAAAAAAGGTGAAATGAAATATTACCAAGAAACCAGATCATACTGATATTTTACAGTACTTGGTAAAATTGAGGAATTTATTTATTACATCTGTTTATGTCTCACCTTATACAAGTATACAGACCTTGTGTTCATGTGCATCTATAGCACTTAGTTCATAATTAGACTGTATTGTTGTAACTGTGGTATCGTGTAACCTCCAACTCATAACTCCTTATATATAGTAAAGTGAAACAAACACTGGTCCTGAGCCGTTCTCACAATTGTTGTTACAATTGAGCCCATGACTGCTACCACTGTGCCATCCATCTCATTGGGGGTCTTCCACTTTGTAGCTGACACTCCACATTACCAAGCATGATGTCTTTCTCCAGGGACTGGCCCCTCCTGATAATATGTCCTAAGTATGAGAGTCGAAGTCTCACCATCCTAGCCTCTAAGGGGCATTCAAGCATAATGTTCTTTTCCAAGCACTGGTTCCTCCTAGTAATGTGTCCAAAATACATTAAATAAATCTTGTTATCCTCACATCTCAGGAACATACTGGCTGTACTTCCTCCAAGACAGATGGGGTTTTTCTTCTAGCAGTCCATAGTACTTTCAATATTGTTTACCAAAACCATTATTCAAAAGCTTTGATCCATTTAGTTGTTGTTGTTAGGTACTGTCATGTTGGTTTCAACGCATAGTGACCCTATGAACATAGCCTGGTCCTGTGCCATCCTCTCAGCTGGTACACTTGAGCCCATTGCGGCTGCCATTGTGCCAAGCCATCTTGGAGGTCCCCCTCTTTTTCACTGACCCTCCACTTTACCAAGCATGATGTTTTCCTCCAGGAAATTGGCCCCTCCTGATAAAATATCAAAAGTATGAGAGACGAAGTCTCGCCATACCAGCTTCAAAGGATCATTCTGACTGTACTTTTTCCGATACAGATTTGTTTGTTCTTCTGGCAGTCTGTGATATTTTCAATCTTCTTCTCTAGTACCATAACTCAAAGGCTCAGTTCTACAGTCTTCCTTATTCACTGTCCAACTTTCACATGCATATGAGGGTACTGAAAATACCATGGCTTGCATCAGGTGCACCTTAGTCCTCAAACTGACATCTTTCTTCTTCAACACTTTAATGAGGTCTTGTGCAGCAGATTTGCCTAATGATATAGTCATTTGCTTTCATGACTGCTGCATCATGTGTGTTGATAGTGGATTCAAGCAAAATAAAGTCTTTGACAACTTCAGTCTTTTCTCCATTTATCATAGTGTTTTTATTGGTCCAGTGGTGAGCGTTTTTGTTTTCTTTACACTGAGGTGCAATTCATACTGAAGGCTGTGGTCTTTGATCTTCATTGGTAAGTGTTAAGTTGTGTTTGCTTTCAGCAAGCAAGGTTGCGTCACCTGCATATCGTAGGTTGTTCATTGAGTCATCCAATCATATGTCATGTTTTTCTTCATATATTCCAGCTGCTAAGATTATTTGCTCAGCATACAGGTTGAATAAGTATGGTGAAAGAATACAACCCTGACACACTTTTCCTAATTTTACACCATTCGATGTTCCCTTGTTCTGTCTGACATCTGCTACTTGGTCCCTGTGCAGTTTCCTCATGAGCACAATTAAGTGTTCCGGAATACTCATAGTTGGCAATGTTGTCCATAGCTTGTTATGATTCACACAATTGAAAACCTTTGCATAGTCAGTAAAGCACAGGTAAACATCTTTTTGGTATTCTCTGCTTTCAGCCAAGATCCATCTGATGTCAGCAATGATATGCTTCGTTCCACATCCTCTTCTGAATCTGGCTTGAACCTCTGGAAGGTCTATGTCAATGTATGGTTGCAGCCATTTTTAAAATTATCTTTATCAAAATTTTACTTGCATGGGATATCAGTGATATTGCCCAATGATATCCACATTCCGTTGGGTCACCTGTCTTTGGAATGGGCACAAATATGACCCCTTTCTGTTAGTGGGCCAGGTAGTTGTCTTCCAAATTTTGTGGCATAGAGTGATTGCCTCCTGCATCACATCAGTTTGTTGAACGATTTCATCAATTCCTGGTGCCGTATTCTTTGCCAGTGTTTTCAGTGCACTTTGAACTTCCTCCTTCGGTATCACTGGTTCTTGATCATATGCTACCTCTTGAAATCGTTGAACACGGGCCATTTCTTTTTGATACAGTGACTCTATATTTCTTCCATATTCTTCTGATGCTTCTGCATCATTCAGTGTTTTGCCCATAGAATCCTTCTATATAGTAAGTCAGGGCTTGACTTTCTTTCTTCAGTTCCCTCAGTTTGAGAAATGCTGCGCATGTTCTTCCCTTTTGGTTTTCTAACTCCAGGTCTTTGCACATTTCATTATGATATTTGACTTTGTCTTCTTGAACTGACCTTTGAATTTTTCTGTTCAGTTCTTTTACCTCGTTTATTCTATTTGCTTTAGCATCTCTACACTAGAGAGCAAGTTTCAGTGTCTCTTCTGACATCCGTTTTGGTCTTTTCCTTCTTTCTTTTCTTCTTAATGACCTTTTGTTTTTTTCCGTAAAATGTTCTTGATGTCATCCCACAACATTTCTGATCTTTGGTCTTAAGTGTCTAATGCATCAAATCTTTTCATCAGATGATCTCAAAATTCAGGTGGGATATATTCAAGGTTGTATTTTGTCTTTCGAGGAGTTATATTTTAACTTCCTTCAGCTTCAGCTTGAATTTGCATATGAGCAACTGATGAGCTATTCCATAATCTGTTCCAGGCCTGGTTTTGGCAGATGATATAGAGCTTTTTTACTGTGTCTTTCCACAGATGTCAGTTTGATTTCTGTGTATTTCATCTGGTGGGGTCCATCTTTTATGTTATTTTAAAAAAGTATTTGCAATCAACAAGTCATTGGTCTTGCAGAATTCTATTATGCAATCTCCAGCATCATTTCTATCACCAAGCCCATATTTTATAACTACTGATCCTTCCTCTTTGTTTCCAGTCTTTACATTCCAATCACCAGTAATTATCAGTACATCTTGATTGCATGTTTGATCAATTTCAAACTGAAGAAATTGGTAAAATTATTCTATTTCATCATCACTGGCTTTAGTGTTTGGTGCATAAATTTGAATAATAGTTGTATTAACTGGTCTTCCTTGTAGATGAACGGATATTATCCTATCACAGACAGTGTTGTACTTTAAGACATCTTCATATGTTCTTTTTGATGATGCATACGACACATTCCTCTTCAATTTGTCATTCCCAGCATAGCAAACCATGTGATTGTCAGATTCAAAATGGCCAATACCAGTCCATTTCAGCTCGCTAATACCTAGATATCAATGTTTATGTGTTCCATTTCATTTTTGACAATTTCCAATTTTCTTAGGTTCATACTTCACACAGTCCATATTCCAATTATTAATGGATGTTTATAGCTGTGTCTCTTCATTTTGAGTTGTGCCCCATCAGCAAAGGAAGGTTCTGTTCGCATCATAATAGTCAAAACTACCTTGAGGAGGCTTCTCTTCCGCAGTAATCTTCTGAGTGCTTTCCAGCCTGAGGCATTCATCTTCCGGAACTATATCTGACAATATTCTGATGCTCTTCTTCGTTTTTCATTATTCAGTATTCAGGTGCTATCTGACAGTGTTGCACTGCCATTCATAAGCTTTCCAGTGGCTAAACATTCAGAATTAGTCCGTCACTCCTTCTTCCTAGTCTGTCCTCATCTGGAAACTCATCTGAAACTTGTCCACCATTGGTGACCCTGTTGGCATTTAAAATACTTGTGGCATAGCTTCCAGCATCACATTAGCATATAGGCCACCACAGTATGGCAAAGTGACAGACAAGTCGTGGGTCCGTTTTATTTTGAAGTGATGGAGTATCTCTCTTCCTAGGTCACGCTATGACTAGAAAACATACTATGTGTTGTAACATTGGGAATAAATCTTTCTTTCTTTCTTTTTTTTTTTACATATGTAGTACAGGATTAATATTCTTCAATACGCTTCCTTCTTTTAGCACTTTGATCATGACTGTATGTTTGCACACCTGTGACCTTTAGTTCTAGGGGTATTCAGAATGCTTTAGGTTTGAATTGTAGCAACCTCCAAGTTCTGTTCTGGGGAGTTGTAGCCTTGTTGCTACTATTATTGTTTCATATGCCACACTTGTAATGAGCTTGTTCTTGTATGTTGTTGTTAGGTGTCACTCCAGTTGATTTCAAGTCATAGGGGCCCTAGGTGACATCTAAGTGCCTCCCTGGGTTTTCTTGACTGTAGTCTCTGGAAGCAGATAGCCAGGTCTTTGTCATCAAAGCTGTTGGGTGCAATGCACAACCTTTTTTTTATTTTGGTTAGCAGCTGAACTCAAGTATTTGCCCCACCAGGGCTCCTTTGTTTTTGTATAGGTGTTGAGTTTGTACTCGCCTGCACCTGCTGTGGCGCTGTAGGATCAGCATTATACTGGTTGGTAGTTCAAACCCACCAGCTGCTACTCCTAGGAAACCCTATACAGGGTTGCTGTGAGTCGGAACTGACTCGAAGACAACAACAACAACCTTTGCAGAACTGTGCTCTAAATTAGTTTTGGGGTTTGGGTGTGGGGAATGCCTTTTTAACAGGAACTGCTGCAAGTCATGGGACCTTTATTTTGATAACCAAGAGCCAGTCTGTACAACCAAATTCCTTATACCCAACCCAGCATTCTCCTGTTTCTCTGTATTCTCAATTTTTGTGGAAAGAAAACCAGCTTCCTTAGTATTTGCCATCCCAGGATTGTTGGCACGGTCTTAAAGTATAATATTCCTTACCCACTTGTAGCGAGCTCATCTTCAGAAGCTCTGGGTGCATTTGTATAAACTTTTCTCCAAACTGTGTTTCAGGAACCACAAAGTTGGGTGCCATTTAGTCAGGAGAAAACAATTCATTGATAAAAATGCATTATAGATTTATTTATTTTAATCCCTACAAACTGAAATTCGAATTGTTAGGAAAACTTTCCTGCCTAAAATTAGTTTTTAAAATAAACTCTCTCTGTAGTTTCTTTAACATGAGATGGAAGCATTCATATTTCCAGCCTTCAAGATTATATGTGTGATTTTAAAACCACTTATGTAGATGAGTCTATAGTATCTGAACGGATGTGTATTTAAATAAATGCTAATTATATGGCTATAGTGCTTTACAAGTCCAAAAGAGACTTTGCTGTTTTCAAATCCTTTAAGATTTTAAAATGTTTGAGTTTGCTTGTTCTAATATTATCTTGCATTATTTCAGAACTCCTGCCAGAAACCTGTAGACAAGTATATCGAGTATGATCCTGTTATCATCTTAATTAATGCTATTTTATGCAAAGCCCAGGCCTACAGGCATATTCTTTTCAATACTAAAATAAATGTAAGTTTTAATCATTTTTCTGTTTTTTATTTCACTTGATAATGCTTTTCCATTTTAAGAGGATAATAATTTTGAGCAGAATTAGAGTATTATTTTAAAAAAGAAATTCTAACTTAACAGTATACCTTTTTTCTCAGCCTATCTAGATGGTTCTAGAAATAGCAGATGTTGATTTTTAAAAGGTACTCAGTGTTTAGTGAATACTTAAGGATATGATGACTGGCATGAAACTGACAAAGTATCATTTGTATTAACCTTTAAGTAGAGTACCTCTTGAAACAGACACCAATTATTTTGAGTAGAATAAAATTAAATATATCAAAGTAAGGAAAGAATGGTACCTGAAAGAAGTAAGCAAATATTAAATGACAAATATTTTTAAATGCAATTTATTATATTTTACACTCTGCAATTAAGGGAAGGTGCTACAGAAACAGCAACATTGAGTTTAATCAGAAAAGTTCTCATTTGTAAAGCCGTATTTTAAAAAAATTATACATTTAGTGTATTGAAGTTTGAATGCATATAGTTTAATTATTTTTGTTGTTGTGTGCTGTCGAGTCTGTTGCGACCCTGTATGGGATTTCCCAGGCTGTATATCTGTATGGGAACATAAAGCCTTATCTTTTTCCCAAGGAGTGGTTGGTGGGCTTGAACTGCTGACCTTGTGGTTAGTAGCCCAGCCTGTAACCCACTATGCCACCTGGGTTCCTAATAATGTGGGTAGGTTTAACAAATAAAAAATAGAACATTTATTTCAATTTGAAAATTAGATAAACAGCAAATAAGTTTTTAGTGTAAATATATCCTAAATATTGCATGGAATATGCTTATATGAAAAAAATTAATTTGTTCTTTATGTGAAATTCAGATTTAAGTGAGTGTCTTGTATTTTTGTTAAATCTGCCAACCCTAAATTTGGACTACCATGGCTAACTTACTGTATCTCTTCCCCATTTAAATAACCAGGTGATGTGCCTTGGAGTCAGTTCTGACCACTATGCTACCAAAGCTCCTTAAATAACTAGAGCAGTGTTAAAATGATAAGGGCTCTGATTCTCCAGTGTTGCTCCACCTTAGAATCACGTGGGGGACCTGGGGGGGAGGGCGGGCAGGGGCTGTATCAGATTTATACAACTGCTTCCATCCCCCACTTTATGCTGGCAGAAAGTTTAGTGCCCAGGTGAAATATTTAGGGAAAAAAACGGGTATTCTTTTTCCCCTAGTATTTTTTAAATTTAGCCAGAAGTTCAGACTCAATAACTTACAACTTAATAATTGCTCTTTTTCAATATAGTTTGTCCCCGATTTACAACATACTCAAGTTATAGCGAACTATGTTTATGACCATCCCTTTTTTTTCTTTTGTACGTGGTGTTGTTGAAAATATGCACTGAACAAAATGTTGCAGTTCGTAATTTGCTGATTATCAATATCATTCTCAGAGTCCTGGTGTGGAGCTGTGGGTTAATGTGCCAGACTACAAAGTCGTTTGAACTGCAAGGTCGGCAGTTCAAGCTCACCAGCCGCTCCTTGGGGTCACTAGGGGTCAGAACCGACTGACCGCACTTAACAACAACAACATTACCATTCTCAGATATTCACTTGCACATTTTCAGTGTTAGGATTTACTCATCAAAACAGGCATATAGCAGCCTCTGGCGTGATCATCAATGACGTCTGTGTTGCTGTTGGGAGTTGGTAATGGATAGAAAGTTGGGCAATGTTCAACTCTTAACAACATACGAAAACTGAACTGCACATGTGCCCGACAGATGCTAGACCTACTTTATTGTTTATAATACTGATGCCGACAAATAAAGATCAGATGTATAAAGCTATTTATAATAAATGGCAATAATAGAGAAAACTTAAGAAAAATAAAAGGTATGTTAACATCAGACCCGACATAGCGACAGTCATTGGAATGGAACCTCATCATAAGTTGGAACCATCAGTTTCTGGATTTATACTCATTCCAGGGGCATTTTTTACTTCTTCCCGATTTAGGAGCTCTGGTAGTGTAGTGGTTATGAATTGGGCTACGAACTGCAAGGTCAGCAGTTCGAAACTACCAGCTGTTCCACGGGAGAAAGATGAGGCGTTCTGCTCCCGTAAAGATTTACAGCCTCGGGGACCCTGTACAGGGTCACTATGAGTCGGAACCGACTCCACGGCACATAACCAACCAACCAACCCGATTTAGGTCAGACCACCTTCTTGCGAAGGACCATGAAGTCTTCAGATTAAATCTATTCTTATTTCTCCTTTCACCTATATATGAGTCACATAAATCCTGTGCTTGATTCTGTGTATAAAATTGACTTCAAAAACATAAATGAACTGTTATTTAAAGCAGTAGTTCTTAATTAGAGTGTACATTAGAATCCCGTTGGCATTGTTCCCAAACATGCATGTCTAGGTCCTAATGCCAAAGATTCTGAACTGGGGCCTGAATTGGGGCTGGAGCCTAGGCATTTGTATTGTTAGAACTGTGATTCTGAGGGACATTGCTGATTAAGAACCACTGATTTACAGAATGAATGCAATTAGGCACTTGATTTTACAGTTGTGAATTTGAAAACTACAACATGGGACATTCTTCAAAATTATAAATATTTAATTCTATTTCATATTTACAGGCACAAACATAAGTAAACTTTTCTTTCCAATTGAATGGCAACATCTTTTTGCTTATCAGATCCATGGAAAACTCTGCATATTTTGTTTGCTTTGTGAGGCCTACCTGAGGTGGTGGCAGCTTCAGGAT
This sequence comes from Chrysochloris asiatica, assembly GCF_000296735.1. Lineage (NCBI taxonomy): Eukaryota > Metazoa > Chordata > Mammalia > Afrosoricida > Chrysochloridae > Chrysochloris > Chrysochloris asiatica. The sequence continues at coordinate 520,641 of NW_006408783.1, forward strand.
TCAAGCCAGAACACCGATCCTGATGACCTGATCAGATATGCTAAAGAGTGGGATTTCTATCGAATGTTTGCCATTGCTTCTTTAGGTAAGAAGAAGCCATGCGTTCTGTTCTTAATCAACAAGTTTACTGTTCTGAATAAAACTAAGACACATGGACTTAATAATTGCTAAGGAGCTAGTGAATACATGATTTGAGGCAGAACTTTCAGCTCTACTGCTAACCTGCTAGGGCATGGGGGGTATTCAAAACTCTTGTTGTCTGTCAAGTGGACTATGACTCAGGCGACCCATGTGTATCAGAAGAACCGCGCATAGGATCTCCAGTGGCTGGGACCTTTGGAAGTAGAACGCCAGACTGTTCTTTTGAGGCACCTCTGCATGATCTCAAATCTCCAAGCTTCAGTTTGGCAATGAAGTGCTCAACCTTTATCGCCACCCAGTGATTGGTTATGTTTATCAGATTAGAAGTTCCAGAAACTATTTGAAACATAATATTGTTGTTAAAGATTTTGATAACTAATTTCTGGCTGTCCCATTTGAAAGTCACCTAGGACCTGTCTTTATTACAACAGGCTAACAATTGCCAGACACAGGTCATTACTAAGATAATGCTGTGTGTGTAATAAGAAAAAGTAAATTAGCTGCTCCTCTAAATTTCTTAAGTTCAGGAATTGCTTTTCTTTGAGTTTGGATCATTCTTTGCCTCAAGTTAGAATTGTGTTGCATTAATTTATGCAACTATTTTATTACTTTGAAGTCACTGCTAAATGCAAGGTGGGCAGTTCATACCTACCACGTGTTCCTCAGAAACCCTGTAGTGTCGCTGTGAGTCAGAACTGACTTGACAGCACTTAACAACACCATCTTATTACTTACTGGTTTCCATGCTTCTCCTCTTTTAGATTCTCTGATTGTACTAAAGCATTTTAGTGATGCACAGTCTCTAGCCCATTCCAGTGCCATTATATTTCTGGACAGTGTTTTCTCTATCACCTACCTTCACTCCCCCTGACTGGGTCATCCATCCCCATAGCTTTAAAATTCATCTGTATGCTGAGAATTCAAATACACGTATGTGACCCAGACCTTGTCTTGAGCCAGACTCTAGATCCATCTGCCATCTCATCATCTTCACTTGGATAATAAATCGCCATATCCCAAACCAAGCCTCCTAATCTCCCTGCCTCTACCCACCCACCTCGCCACCACCCCACACATAAATTCCAAATCGGTTCTACCACAGCCTCTCGCATCTGTTACAGGTAACTCCATTCTTTTAGTTGTTCAAACCAAAACACCTTCTAGTCTTGTTGCCTCTTTCTTTGATACCCCGCAATCATATAATCAACAAATATTATTGTTGTTGTTGTTGTTGTTAAGTGCCATCAAGTTGTTCCAACTCATATTGACCTTGTATAGAGTTTCCAAAGAGCAGCTGATGAGCTTGAACAGCCAACCTTGCAATTCAGACCTGCCTTGCAGTCCAGTGCATTAGCCCACAACATCACACCAGGACTCCAGAAATGCTATTGCTTCTACCTTTAAAGGAGTCCTGGTGTGGCGCTGTGAAATAAAGCACCAGACCACAAGTCTGATTTGAACCACAAGGTCAGCAGTTCAAGGTCACCAGCTGCTCCTTGGAAACCTTATTCAGGGTCACTGTGAGTTGGAACTGACTATGGCGCTTAACAACAACTACTTCTTCTACTTTTTAACCCCTTCATGCTATGCACATGATCTCTCACCTAGGTAACTGCAGTAGCATCCTTGTTTGTAACTTGGTTCCCAGTAGTCAGTAGCATAGAGCAGCTGTTGTAAAGCAAGTCTAGTCGTATGACAGCTCTGTGATAATATACTAGCTCCTCATTTCACTCAGAGTCAAAGCTGGAGTCTTTACAGTAGCCTTGTTGTTAATTGCCATCGAGTCGGTTCCAACTCAGTGACCTTGTGTAGGGTTTCCGAGGAGCAGCTGGTGAGTTTGAACCACTGACCTTATGGTTCAAACCAACTACAGTGGCTTACAAGACCCTCCATGACCTGCCCTCCCCCAATTACTCTCTAAAGTTATCCATTTCCACCATCTCTTCTTTGACCCAGCCTCTAATTTTTTTTTAATGTTTTATTGTGAATTATATGATAGTTTACATGGGAGAACTTTAGTTTTACATTCATTCCATCGTATATCATCTCACTGCCATGGTTCCAGTCCCCTCCATGCATCCTCAACCACCCAAAGGGTATATCTCAGAAACCCGCTTCCTACACTTCCCCCTCCTCCCCCCAGTT
>NW_006408783.1:525781-536434 GCF_000296735.1 Chrysochloris asiatica
GTTCCTTTGATCCATGTACCTTTCATTGTACCAGTACCAAGCTGTTTTGACCACTGTAGCCATGTAGTATATTTTAAAGTCGGGGAGTGACAGGCTTCCAACCTTCTTCTTGTTCTTAAGCAGTGCTCTGCTTATCCTGGGTCTCTTGCCAGCCTCTAATTTGCTTGCCAATCTTCAAACCCACTGAACAGTTTCCACCTTAAAGCATTTGTCCCCAGACATCCCTCAAGTCTTTGCTTCAATGTCATCTGATCAGTGAAGCCTACCCTGATGGACTGTATTTAAAATTGTGACCTACCTACCACCTCGTCTCTGATACTTCTGCCCTCCCATTTCTGTTCTACTTCTTTGTATATTATAGTACTTACCACCTGACAGATCTTAGAAGTTATCTATTTGTTACGGTCTGCTGTCCCCTGCCCTAACACAGACAGTGATTGAAGATAGTGGTCTTTGGTTTGGTCTCTGATGTAGTTAAAGCCCAGGAAAGTGTCTGCTGTGCAGTTGTTGTGTGCTGCTCCAGAGGGTTTCCTAGGCTGTAATCTTTATGGGAGCAGAGCAACAGGTCTTTTCTCATGAGGAGCTGCTGGTGGGTTTGAACCATCAACCTTTCTGTTATGAGCCAAACACTTAGGTGTCCAATAAATATTTGTTGAGTAAATCGAATGAATGCACATAGGTGAGACAAGTCACCACCAGTTAGATTCAGTGATGTTGCTCATTTACTTCACCACTGCCGTCAAGTCCGTTCTGACTCAAGTGACCATACAGGAGAAAGTACAGCTGTTCCACAGGCTGTCCAAGACTTTCAGTCTTTCCGGGAACAGACTGCCTCATCTGTCTCCCACAGAGCAGCTGGTGGGTTTAAACTGCTCACCTTTCAGTTAGCTACTGCTCAATGCTTAGATGCCTGTTACATGCGAGGCACTTTAGGCATTAAAGATTTTATTGTTTCTAAGTGCTGTCAAGCCTGATTCGACTCTGGGTTCCTGAGGAGCAATTGATGGGTTTGAACTGTTAGCCTTGCAGTTAGCAGTTTAAGACTTAGGCTACTGGGCCAGACTAGGACTAACCCATCGAGTTTACAGTCAGAAATCCATGATGATTTAATTGCTAAGCTTATAATAACTTAATGACCATGATGTCTGTTCTCTTGGTAACTTTAGATACAATTTAAATTGTGCTGTCACAGTTTAAAAATCCTTAATGTGAATGTTTTTTGGAGTCCTAGGGCACAATTGTTAAGTGCTCAGGTACAGACTGTGAAACATCAGTAATATTTGAAACATACAAAGGAGTATATTAACATTGACATCTTATAAAGCTTATTAATATTAAATAAAAATATCCACAAAGGCATCATCTAGCCCAAGAACTAGAACCTCATATATATAAACTAGAGTCTCGTGTAAAGCATTAAGGCAGAGCCTTTTGAATTTTTAAAATATGAACTGCTTTTTGCCCATAATTTTTATCTAATATAAAAATCAAGCCAGGCTTATTTTCAAATAATTTGCAATTCTTGTTATACCTGCTCTATAATAGATATTTTAATACATAATCGTAACGTTTTTGACTGTTGGTAATTTGTTTACATCTTAATCCCTTAGCTAGGTTATAAACCCCAAAAGGAGTTTATAAGAATCTCTTACATAAATACAGTATTTTTATCATTTAAAAGTTGTTCTTATGTATATTATCTGATTTAATTTTCACAACCATCCTCTGAGGTAGTTCAGAGTTAAGTGCCGTTGAGTCAGTTCCAACCCATACTGACCCTATATAGGATTTCCAAGGAGCAGCTGGTGAGCTTGAACCATCTACCTTGCGGTTCAAACCCACTTTGCAGTCCAGCGCATTGATCCACAATGCTGCTTGCAGTTATAAAGGAATGTTAAATTCCTATTAGGAACAGAACAGGTTGTGCTATCTTCTAGCCATTGGAACTATTGCTTTTTCTAACCTGTACTCTGTTCTATAATTACTCTCTACAAGTACAAGGAATTACACTGAGAAGTTTGATCTTCATATAGCAATTTCTTATGAAGTTGGTTGATAACAGTTGGAGTCTGTGATTTATTTTCTTTTAGGGGAATGTGGTTTGGATGGGAACATTGCAACATATATATGTTTTGTTTTGTTTTTCCATTTCTTCCTTAGAACAAACTGCCTTTTTAATTGGCATTTTCACTTTTCTATGGGTTGAACGACCCATGACAGCAAAAAAAAAGCCCAACTTCATTTTGTTGCTGAAAGCACTATTATTATCTAGCTATGGAAAACTTCTGCTGATTCCAGCTGTCATTTGGGAACATGACTACACACCTCTGTGCCTCAAACTCATCAAAGTGTTTGTCCTTACATCAAATTTTCAGGCAATTAGAGGTACGTTTATGTTTTATTCTGCCTTCTCCACTTTCAGCCCAAGGCTTAAAGCCTTAATTCTAGACCATAGTTTTTAAAAAAGCTGTTGAACATGATGATAATAACAGTAACTGACATCTGTATAGTCCTTTTTGCATGTCAGGAATTGAGCATTTATTAAATGTTATTAAACTGCTTTCATAGGCACCCTGACATGTGGGGTTAGTTAAGCAGCCATTATTACTTGTATTGAGTGAGTGAACTTGTGAGGACTCTGAGAGTTACGTGGCATGGTGGACGTCAAGCCAGGAGAGAACGCCAGGACTCTATGTCTGAATCTGGTGCAGCTCTTGCTGGACCAGCAAAGGAATCCATGGTTATGCATGTCTCACCTTCTCCCATTGCCTGTGAGAAGGGCTAGTATAAATGATCCTGTTACCTGATACTTTTTATCATAATCCTGAACGTTTTTTGAGACTGACAATAGGAGTCTCATTTTTTTGTTCCTCATTTTATAACCTTAGAGTCTATTTTAATTTTCTTCTTGAATATTCATAGGAATCTGCTTCTTAATTTGGGGAGGAGAAGGTCGGTGTTTCTGTTATAAGCTGATGATTTGATTATAAAATTGTTTGCAGATGGTAACAGCATAGATTAAAAAAAAAATAAAGATTTTTTAATCAAATCACCTTTACAAAACAATTCATAGTTCCACATCGTTTACATACCAATATAATTTGATGAAAGTCTAAAAACCTTACTAGTTGCTTTTTCTTTCCCAGTTACCCTGAATATCAACCGGAAGCTGTCCTTGTTAGCCATATTGAGTGGGTTATTATTGGAAAGCACCATGGTCTACTTCTTCCAGAGGATGGAGTGGGACATTGGAAGTGACTGTGCCATCTAGAAATCTCAGGACTTTTGAAGAGGTACTGAGACCATCAGCAGTGTTCATGCAGTCAAATTACAAATGTACAAGTATGTGCTTGTGAAAGTCATTGGTGCATTTATGTAAGCCACCCCCTAGCATCCAGTTTCTTCTCACTCGTCTCCGGCCTGCTCTCAGACCCCTTACATGAGCTCTTCTCGTCCTCCTCAGTGACATCAACATCTGTGTTCTGTCACTCCTGAAGCCCTGCCTTCACAATTTCTCTTAACACCTCAATGTCAGCTCACTGCTACTAACCTCTCAGACTCTAAAAATCCCTCCTTCTAACAGCTACCTCCTACCTTTTCCAACCATTCTGTTTCCTCATCTTGACCAGCTCTGCATTTTGCTACCTTTTTCACTTGTAGTAGTCCCTTTGATATGATTTCAGATTTCAGTTGTCTCTTTTTTAATCAGACTCAGAATCTGTAGGCAGCTGTTTCCATTTTTCTCCATCGGGCTCTTGAAATCTATCAACTTCAATATCCATTTTCCATATGTGCCTTACAGTGAGTCTTGCTGTCTATTCTCTCCCTGAATCATTGCAAGTGTTTCTTGAGCAAGTCATCTCTGCCAGTGAATATAAACAACGCTGGGCATCATGTCGTTCCTATTTTTGTGTCTACTTCTTGTTAATTTCCTGTCCTGTGTCCTGAAAGCAGTAGTTCTGGAAGTCTTCTCATGCCCCTCAATCTCAGATCTGCTCTCGCTTCTCTCAGCTCATCTTCCATGTCTTATGAGTTCCTTCAGCTTCCTGCTCCACGTCCACACCTCTTTGGTCTTCATGCATTCTTTCCTCCTGTCTCAGAAGCTGTGCTTATCTTCCTTTCTGAAGCCATTTTCTGCATGTTAGTACTGTCCTTCTTCCAGACCAGATTGTAGCCTGTCTGGACAGCCTCTATGTTATGAAGTAGGATCTTGGAGTAGACTCTTGAAGGCTGGGTTGGGAAATCTGGGGATGCAGGTGTTGAAGACGTGGTGAGTAAAAGCACATGGAAGAAAACAGGCTCAGTCCGTGATCCCGGTTGCTCATTCCTCGCTCTGTTACACACTCCTGCAAATGGCTGTTTGAAACATCCTCTGCCTCACTCAAAGCCCCAGCCTTCAGCCCTATCGCCATAATTTCCCTACATGCTCAGTTAGTCTTCTCCCTTTCCAGGTCTTCATTTCTTGTCTTTACTGTGACCCGCTTCCCTTCTCCATAGCTCTTTATAACAGAACAATTTATCTATGCCAACTTCCTTGATTTCTTCACTACCTTTTCTCTTTGTAAAACATATTTCCTGCTGTAACTCACTGCCATTGAGTTCATTCCAACTCACAGCAACCTTCTGTAGGGCTTCCAAGACTGCAAAGCTTTATGGGATCAGATAGCCTTGTCTCTTTCCCAGGGAGCGACTAGTGGGTGTAAGCTGTTGACCTTGTAGCTAGCAGTCTAGCACTTAACCCACAATGCCACCACGAAGAATGACTCCTTCCTGCCATGGTCTTCTTGAATTTACCAGAGAAGCGAGTTGCTAGCGTCCTTTTCTTCAGAGTCCTCATTCACTCTGCTCTGAACCCTCCTTCTGAAACAAGTTACCCCCTGTTCTCTCTTATCATATCTTCCTCCTCTGAATTCCTCTTCCTGGGTCTAGGATTCTGTTCTAAACCCACTTCCTGCCTCTCTTGCTGCCTGCATGCTGTGCTTTGACAGTGCCCTAACTTCCATTGTGATCTCTGTGCGTGTGCTGTCCAGAGCTGCTGACTCTAGCTCTCCCTCTGCCTGTTCAGTTGTGCCCTTCTCACTGCCTCTTAGATAACTCCATGGCCACCCTGCCATGACCTTAGATACCGGCAGGTCTAGGATTGAACTCGTTTCATCGGCCCTCTACCCACCCAAACTGTGGCACTGTAGGATAAGTACTGGACTGCGAGGTCTGTTTGAACTGTAAGGTTGGAGGTTCAAACCCACCAAGTGCTCCTTAGAAACACTATACAGGGTCACTGTGAGCCAGAACTGACTCAACGGCATTTGACAACAACAACAACGCACCAAAACAGTCCTCTCTTGATAGCTTTTCTCTAGTTTGAAATGTCCCTCAACTAATTTTCCTTTACACCTAGCTCAGTTCTTATGGTAGCCTAAGAGTTTAGAACAACCTTCCAGTGACCTTCAGCCCAATACTGGTGCCATAGTGGTCTTCATAAAGTACACTTCTGTGTCACTTCAAAATTTTCAATCATTTGTCAGTGCTGATAAGGGATTTCTTTTCTCTCCCCAGAGAGCACCTTTTCATTTTCTCCAGCCTTACTGTGGCCCTCAGTCATTTGGTCCTAATTTTCTTCTCCACGCTCTAGTCTGAGTCTTTTCATTGTCTACAAACGTGTCTCATGGTTTCTCCAGGGCCTCATGTCCCCTCTTCCCTGCTTACCCCAAAACTTGCCCTGTTAGTGCTCAGCGTCCAACACCCACAGCACTTCTCTGGTCAAAGTTGCCGAGACAGTCCCAGGCTCAGATATTTTGGCCACTGTTTTCATAAGCATTGCTACTTGTCAAACTATTAGTTATGAGTTATAGTTATTAAAATAAGGTCGCATGTCTTTCATAGTCATTCAGACGCCATTGTCTTGTTTTATGTTCTGTCATGCTTTATGTTCACACCTATACTTGTCAAGATGTGGTGCTGTAGGATCAGCACTGGATTGCTAACTGTTAGGAGGGTGGTTCTAACCCACCAGCCACTCCTCATCAACCCTATAAAGGGTCACTGTGGGTTGGAACCAAGTTGATGGCTCTTAACAATAACAACAACATCTCATATTTTGGAAATGCTTAGGTGGTCTAAACAGTTAACTGGTAGCCAGAAGGCTGGCAGTTCAAGCCCACCCAGGGATGCCTTGGAAGACAGGTCTGGAGATCTCATTCCAAAGGGTCAGAGTGTTGAAAACCCTACAGAACAGTTCTGCTCTGCACACGTGGAGTCACCGTGAGCCAGAAGTGACTGGATGGCAACTCACAGCAGTAGTCTCGCATATTGAACTGGCATGTCCCTATAACTCAGTCCACCAACGTAGCTGACAATTTGGTACAGGGAGAGACCACGACTCAGGTGACTGTCTCCCAAAGCTCAGGGCCTTGCCCTAAATAAGTATCTATTGAGTTAATTCAACAAAAGGCGGTGCCATTCTCAATATTTTCTTCATTGTGCACAGTTTTATTCTTCTTTACTGTTTATGGTGTGGCCAGCTGCATCTGAAAAAGAAAGCCATGAGATGTAAGCCAAGCTGCCCATGTCTAAACAGTAAAATGAAGCAGAGATCTAGAAACTTCCCCAAAATGAAAGCAACGATTATGGTCATGGAAACCCTCCCGCCCACCTCCACAGTCAAACAACTGAAGCATCACACATACAGATGCATGTAGGAACAGATGCAGAAGCACATAGACACCCAGGTAAGCATTTGAATTTAAAGAGGGATATGTTAGATATGCCGTAGAGTCGTTCTGGCCCATACCAACCTTGCATAGAGCAGCTGGTGAGCTTGAACCACCAACCTTGTGGTTCAGACCAACTTTGCAGTCCAGCGCATTAACCCACAGTGCCACACCAGGAGAGACATGTGAGTTCATAATTCACATGTAAGAAGATATCTATATTTCATTGTTTTGGCATGTTTACACTTTTTTTTTTTTTTTTTTAGTTCTAGTGTGGCACTGTAGGATAAGCACTGGATTGCTAACTGCCCCTTGGAAATACTATACAGGGTCATTATGAGTAAGAACTGACTCAGTAGCACATAACAACAACACATTTTTTCATTTAAGTGTAACATGATGCGTTGTATAACATGAGGGGCTTAAAAAATTTTTGGGGAAAATGGAGTTAAACAATAGGAATTTTTCCACAGACTTTCTGAAGACCTGTTGTATATTTAAAATACCATACTGAATTCTTACAATAGAAATGTTTAATAAAGGTTATCAGAATAAAGTGAGTTTTTGTAAATTTTCTATTCCCTATCTTCCTTTTAATTAAATTACTCTGTAAAATTAGATAACCCAAAGTAAATAAGATACTAAAAACCACTGAATTATATATTTTACAGGAGTGAATTTTATGTAAACTATTTCTCAATAAACGTAGTTTTTTAAAAACTAGATAAGATGACACCTTTCCCTTTTCTCTCTGCCTGTTTCCTTCACTGGTTTACGTATTCATTTCACAAATGTCACTGAGCACTTACTCTGGGGTGTCCGACACTGGAGACAGTGGTGAGTGAGACATAGCCCTCTTAGCTTAAGTGATGGATCCAGAAGTATGAATGGAGAATTATAGGAACAGTATGTCAAGTGCTATCATGAGGGAAATAGGGGTGCTAGGGAAATAGAGATTAAAAACACCTATTCCAGCAGTGGAGGTCTCCCAAGAAGACTGGAAAAGGGAAGGAGTTGCCCAACTATCCCTCCTAGAGAGAAAAATAATACGTGCAAAGTCCTAAAGAACAGAGAAATGAAAGTACACTGTAGAGTATTGGAAGTAGAACTTTTTTTTAAATGATGCTAGAAAGTCATGTAAAGTTCAGATTATAAAAGGCCTCATGAGTTGCAGTTTACCCTAAGGACAATGAAGTCAGTATGGATGGCTAAAATGAAAAATCCAAAACAAGAAGCCATTTCGATGACATCACACAGTAGCCACAGGCTAGAACAGATTGTTGGCCACCAGATGGAGTTTGAAAAAGGAAGAACATGGTTCACAAGCAAACAGTCAGAAAGAAGTGGCCGTTAGAAAACAAGTATTAGAAACCCCGTTCCTTGTATCTGAGCTGTCAACAAGAAAGTTAGTTAACACTTCAGATGTGTGAGAAAGGACTGACTTAGCAAGTTTAGATCCTATTCTCCTTATTCTTTATTATACCACTCCTTGGAGCAAGAGAAGAAAGGGCAAGACTTCAGGAAGAAGGCAGACTTCCTTTGAGATAGTTAGGTACACTGTGGAGAGAAAGTCATTCTCTCCCTCCCAACACCCTAGCCACTGTCAAGCCTGCGGAATTAATCCTATACTATTCCGTAGTGGTCTTAATTCTTTTAAAGTTTTAAATACCCTCCTCCTTCCTGAGATTGGGCAGAATTCTGAAATTCATAAAGTGATGGTTGTACTTGATTCCTTAGAATGTCTGCATGAGAAGAAGAATTCAATCTATGGGAATACAACATCGACCACTGATGAGGGGTAAGGGGATAGACAGGAAGTCTTTATTTCTTTTAAAGGATTTCCTTCCAAATTATTTGAATCAAATTGTGAAGAAATTGTGGTTCATATATAAAGCAAGGAGAAGGTATTTTGTGGTATTCGCAACAAAACAAAGCATCAATCAGAAAAGTTAGATATAGTTTAATTGAGGGAAGAAACAAGCTAAAAGAACTTGATGAACTGGACCTTTGCTTATGGGTAAGTTGCCCAAAATTCCAACCAAAAGGGAAGGATTCTTCATATCAAGGATCAGATTGCCTCCTCAGTATACTGCGTTGATAGGGATGGGCAACTTAGACTTAAGCTGTCAAAATTAGGGGGGTTATAAAAAAAAGTTTCTGGCTTTCAAGCTTTCATGAGGGTGCTTAGTGTCAGAATAAGGAGGGTAAGATAGAATTCCCACTGGATAGTTTTACTCTTGTCTAGATGGGTCTAGTGATGATGGGGATAGGATTTTATCATTCAGTTGTGAGTAGTTGTCAGGACTAATGGTGATGGTCTCAACAATAAATGTAGAAGAGGTGTAACTAAGTGCAGGGAGCAGTTCATCTGTCATTTCAGGAACAGAGGACCACTGAGAGAAGAGTATGAGAGGAGCGAAGGATCCTAACCACACAAGTGGTGACAACAGGGATGGAGGCAGAGGTGATGGCCTAGAGAGACAGAGCAGCAGAGGACTCTAGGCCCATGGACTGAGAAAGGCAGTGTGCCTGTGGACAGGAGGCTGGCTAGCAAAATGTGCCTTTGGACATTTAAATGAATGTATACTTTCAATGTGGTTCCTCCCCACCCCCCCCCAAAAAAAAAAGGAATAGAGGTAAACACTGTTAGCTGATGCTGTATGGAGGGATTGTAAGCATTGTAATGATTTGTTGAATGTAAAACTGATTATCTGCCCTGTAAACTGTCACTTAATTCACAATAAAAGCTTTAAAAAAAAAAAAAGAAAGAAACAAGCTAAAAATTGTTGAAGGAGTTGCTCGGATTTAAACAAATAGAAGGCGATTGAATCAGGGCTAAATTCTGGCTCTCCGCTCCCGGTCTGCCTTCCTTCGTGCAGAAGGAGATCATTACAGTAGGAATCGAGAACAAGAGAATTTGAATAAATAGAGAATTCAAATGACTAGATTTAATACTACTCCTGCAGAAGAAATAAGCGTTTAACTGTGCTGTTTACTCGGTGGCAGATCTATTATCTTTAAAAATTGTAATGCACCATTCTGATACCTAACACATCTGATCGTGACAATTTGTTATAAAAGTGGGACTACATTCTGAAGAGAAAAGTTTTCAACAAGGCCTGCACTCAAATGTTCTACCAAGAAACTCAGTACCCAAACCAGGATTATACTGATTTATTCCCATCTAGCAACTGTTTACATGTACTTTTTACTTTGTGCCAGGCACTATTTGAAGAATTTTATTTAGGAGCTCTGGTAGCGTAGTGGTTATGAATCGGGCTGTGAACCACAAGATCAGCAGTTTGAAACTACCAGCTGTTCTGTGGGAGAAAGATGAGGTGTTCTGCTCCTGTAAAGCTATACAGCTTCGGAAACCCTGTACAGGGTCGCTATGAGTCGGAACATCACCACCACAACCACCACTTAGTCATCATAATACTAGATGGTAGCCTGTTGACTATTGCATGCAAGCAAAATTTGCTAAAGATAATTTTAAAATGGCTGCAACAGTACATTGGCAGGGAACTGCCAGAGGTTCAAGCCAGATTCAGACGAGAATGTAGAAAAAAGCGTCAGATGGATCTTGGCTGAAAGCAGAGAATACTAGAAAGGTGTTTACCTGTGATTTTTGACTAGGCAAAGGCTTTCAATTCTGTGGATCATGATAAACTATGGACAATATTGTGGAGGAGTATTCCAAACACTTAATTGTGCTCATGAGGAACCAGTATATAGACCAAGAGGCAGTTTGAATGGAATAAGGGAACAGCGAATGGTTTAAAATCAGGAAAGGTGTGCACCAGGGTTGTATTGTTTCACCATACTTATTCAATGTGTATGCTGAACAAATAATCCAAGAAGCTGGATTATATGAAGAAAAACTAGGTATCAAGGTTGGAGGAAGATTCATTGACAACCTGTGATTTGCAGATGATTCAACCTT
>NW_006408783.1:536770-540147 GCF_000296735.1 Chrysochloris asiatica
CATCTTTCTCCTGCAGAACAGCTGGTAGTTTCGAACTGCTGACTGTGAGATTAGCAGCCTGATTTTTAACCACTATGTTACCAGAGCACCTTAAATCTGCTGTACAAGACCTTTTTAAAGTGTTCAAGAGCAAAGATGTCAGCTTGAGGACTAAGGTACACCTAACCCAAGCCATGGTATTTTCAATAACCTCCTATACGTGCAAAAGTTCGGCAGTAAATACGGAAGGCCGTAGAAGAATTGATGCATTTGAGCTATGGTGTTGGAGGAGAATATTAAAAGTACCATGGGCTGCCAAAAGAACAAAGAAGTCTGTGTTGGAAGAAGTACAACCAGAATAACCAAACTTGGTCTCTTATACTTAGGATATATCAGGAATGACCAGTCCCTGGAGAAGTACATAATACTTGGTAAAGTAGAGGATCAGCAAAAGAGAAGACACACCCCCTCCCACCCCCAGAAAAAAAAAGATGAATTGGCACCGTGGCAGCAGCAGTGGGCCCAGGTGTAGCACCAATTGTGAGGTTGGCACAGGACCGGGCAGTGTTTCATTCTGTTGTGCATAGTGTCACTATGAGTTGGTACCGACTCGACATCACTTAACAACAACAAATGGAGGACTGTTAAGAGCCCATCAGAAAATTTATTTCTGACTATGTTGCAAGGATCTGCAGTCTGAATAGTCTCCTAAGACATACAAAATACAAAAGTGTCTAAAAATCTGTAGTAGTTTCCTGTGAAGGAGCTCTGGTAGCATAGTGGTTACGAGTTGGACTGCTAAGCTCAAGGTCAGCAGTTCAAAACTACCAGTTGCTCCACAGGAGAAAGATGAAACTTTCTGATCCTGTAAAGGTTTACAGCCTCAGAAACCCTTTTCAGGGTCACTATGAGTTTGAACCGACTTCAAGGCACACAACCACCACCAGCAGCAGTTTCCTGTGACCACTGTACCAAGATACCATAAATTGGGTGGCGTAAAACAGCAAACTTTTTCTCTGTGAGTTCAAGAGGTCAGAATTGCAAAATCAGTTTCACTAACTTTTGGTGTCAGCAGAAAAGTCAAGTTGCCAGCAGGGCCACACTTCCTCTGAACACTCTGGAAGATAATCTGTTCTTTGCCTCTGCCAGCTTCTGGTGGCCAGCGTCCCTTAGCTTGTGGCTGTACCATTTCAGTCTTTAAGACCAGTATCGTCAGACTGCTCCCACTTACATGAAATATCTAGACTAGGCAAATGTATAAGGTAAGCACTCAAGCGCAAGGTCAGACTGAACTGCAAAGTCGGCGCTTCAAACTCACCAGCCACTCCTTAGAAACCCTATACAGGGTCACTATGAGTTGTAACCAAGTTGACGGTGCTTCACAGCAACCACCAGACACAAGTGGGGGGCAGACAATGGACAGCAGCTTCTTGTTATTGTGGTTTAGTGCCATTGCGTCAGTTCCGACCCATAGCGACCCTGTATAGTGTTGTTAAGTGCCGTCGAGTTGATTCTGACCCATAGCAACCCTGTATAGGGTTTCTGAGGAGTGGCTGATGAGCTTGAACCACCGACCTTGCAGTTCAAATGGCTTTGCAGTCTGGTTTATTAACCCACAGCACCATTTGAGGTATTGAATTTTTGTTTCGGGTGGTGAAAATCTTTTGGAAATGGTGGTAATGGTTGTACCACATTGGTGAGTATAATTAATTTAACTAAATATAAAAAGGCTAAAATACATTTTTGTTATATATTTATATATATTATAACAACAACAACAAAAACAGAGGTTCATTTAAGGGACTTAGCAACATAGTGAGCTTGTTCTTAGGAGGTTCAAGCAGAAGCTGGATGACTGTTAGCAGGTGCCCCCTGCACAGGTTGGATAGTGATTAGATGTAACTCTAAGATTCCTTTCCATCATTTAAAGAATGCTGTTCTAATTGTTCTCCACATGCCCCAGACATCAAGTTGCTTGAACACATTGGCAAGGAAACACCAAGGCAAACATCCCGGCTGAGCATATACATTTTACCTATGAGCTCAAGTCAGAACCTGCAAGCAAATAGGACTGCTTGGTTTTCTTAAAGCATGACTTCTTACGCTAATTTCCTCTTGGCTTTAATCTCTCTCCTACCCTCATTTTCCTTTGTCTTGATTTCCAAACCCCCTTACCTCTTTTTCTTTTTTTTTAAATTGCATTTTTTCTTACTGTGTAAATTTTTAGAGCAGCCTTAAGTAACTTTTGGAACAAATATCAACCAAATTGAAATTAATAATGTACATAATCAGGCACCTCTGTGTACTAGTCTGTCTCCTGTCCCATGGGACTGGCTTCTTTTCCTTCAGCAGCAGGGGAAATTAAGCTCAGCTTACAGATCTTCATATTGGGTCCCTTTGAGAACAGTGGAAGGGACTTGTAAAGGTGTCTGAGCCAGAATAGGTTATTGTTCAATGAGGCCATTATTACAGTGTGTCTGATAGAAGCTTATGTGTGTATTGAGGGAGGGAGAGAGGTAGAGTCACATGGTAACTGACGAAAAGAAAACAGAACAAAAGCTAGTGTTTTGTACCAGAAAGGCAAATGGGACAAGAATTTTGGAGCCAGTACCCAGTGGAGAGTATTGCTGGCTATGAAATCTTTGTGACACACGATAACTGAGTTGGATGTGGTGAGGGAGGACCCATCCTAATTCTCCAAACTCATCTCCACTTTCCACTCTTAAGGCATTTAAACATGAGGACACACCAGAGACGTGGACAGTATGACTAGCTTGCCCTTCACCTTCAACTCCCATCTTCCCTACCATTGTGCTAGACTCAAAAATTCCAAATGAACTTTCTTGTCTCTTAGCACAATTGTTTGTTCTGGGTTAAACTTTGTCCCCCAGGATGTATGTTGTAAATCCTAACCTGTATGCCTGTGGTTATAATCCTGTGTGGGAATGGGATGTTTTTATTATTATGTTACTGAGGCAGAATTGGTGTAGGGTGTGTTTCGAATCAATGTCTTTTGGGATATGAAAGAGATTAAGCAAGTGAAAATATGGGAAGAGGATGAAGTCATATGAAGATCACCCAGGAGCAAAAATTCACAAGACACGAGGATCTTCTTCCAGAACTGACCAAAAACAGTAAGTCTCCTCATAGAGCCAGCGCTCCTAAACTGTGAGAAGATAACTGTGTTTGTTACAACCATTCATTTGTGGTATGTTTTATTACAGTAGTACTACATAACTAAGACAGTGTTCTAAAGGCAGTCTTGAATGATCTCACCTTTTCTCCCTGATCTAAGGTAGGAGACAAAAAGAGAATGAAAAATAAAATATGCCTTTCTTCCCTGCATCCTAGAACAGAACTCACAATAAGTTCTCTACTTCTCACTCTGCTTCTCCTAG
>NW_006408783.1:540527-542602 GCF_000296735.1 Chrysochloris asiatica
ATTGAGTCGGCACCGACTCATAGTGACCTTATGCACAGCAGAACGATCCTGGGCCAACCTCACTACTGTTGCCACACTTGAGTCCATCGATGCTGCCACCTGGCCAATCCATCTCATTGGGGGTCTTCCTCTTTTTCTCTGACCCTCCATCTTACCAAGCATGACATACTTCTCCAGCGACTGTTCCCTCCTGACAATATGTCCAAATTATGAGAGACAAAGTTTGGCCATCTTGGCCTCTAAGCCATAAATCTGAATCACACTGTAAAGCCTAGTTTTATTTCTGGTGCACATATGTCCCACCAGAATCTACCTTTCCAGTATAACAGTCAGTTTCTGGGGTTCATTTGTCAAGGACTGTGTTATTAGAGCATCTCTGTCTTGGGGGTGTCTGAGCTGCTGCCAGAGGTTGGAGATGCCACTGGCCTCCTGCGGTGCCTGACTTATCACCTCTTCCTTGCTATTGCTTCGTGCTTTGATTTTGCTAATATTGGTTTATTGATATTTTAATAAGAGTTTTCTCAACAAGCTTCTTTGGGCAAGCTCACCAGGATAGCGCCACACCAGGACTTGAACAACAAATACCCAGGAACCTGCCCTTTGACAAGTGAATCTGGCAGAGGGCTTGTCAAGGTGGAAAGTAACACATTTCTCTCTCATTCAGAACAAAGGTGTCTGTCACAGTGTCAGTACTTTTCCCAAAATTCATACTATTAATAAAATTCACCCAGTCAGGTTGACCCACAATCTTCTATAGAATTTCCACCCATGAAACACATCAAACAGATGTCAAATATTTACCCAGTATCATTTTCAAATACTATCTTTACAACATAAATTCTACTACCTCCATATAGAATGGGCTTAGACACAGCTCTCTGAACTCCACATCTCTCTCCAATCTTTCATGAAGACAGGATGGAACATGCTTGAACTTGTACCATCAGGAAGATTTCTTTGGTCAGGAAGAGAAAGTTGAATTGCCAACTTGTCCATGATGGACTGAAAGGATGCGCTTTGCTCTAGACCCTTTCCATCACCCATACATTTATGTGCTTCTATAATCATAGGCTCTGAAAGACAATAAGCCTGTGCAAACAGAGGTCACACCAACCCCCTGCCATCAAGTCGGTTCTGATCCAGAGTGACCCTGAATATGATTTCTGAGACAATCTTTACTGAACAGGCAGCCTCAACTTTATCCCTCGCAGTGGATGGTGGGTTCTAACCAACATGTTGTTGTTGTTGTTAAGTGCCATCGAGTCGATTCCGACCCATAGCGACCCTGTACAGGGTTTCCGAGGGTATAAATCTTTATGGGAGTAGAAAGCCTCATGTAGCCCACAACAATACAAAGGCTCCTTAGAAGTCACAGAAAATCATCAATAAAGCATCATGATGTAAGATTAGACCAGATAAGCTATTATTACAGCCACTGTGATTCTGACTTTGCTATTAAAACCAATAATACACAAATGGTCACATGGCCAGAACCTTAGGAACTGGGGTTACAGCACTTAATATGCATCCTCTAGGTTTCTGGGCCTAAATGTACCTGTTACCTAGAATATGTACAATGGAGTTTCATTTAGGACAAGAGTGAATGAATGCTTAAAGAGCCAAAATTGCTTTTTTTCTAATTTCACTGCATTCCCCTACCAAGATAAATGAAGGAATAAATTTGAAATCTTATTTAGGGTTTAATCTGTTTAAAACAAACACAGCCTGCCCTGCTGCCACCCCTGCCTCGATATCTTAGGTATTAGTGAGCTGAAATGGACTGATATTGGCCATTTTGAATCTGACAACCACATAGTTTACTATGCCGGGAATAACAAATTGAAGAGGGATGGTGCTGCATTTCATCATCAAAAAGAACACATCCAGATCAGTCATGAAGTACAACGCTGTCTGTGATAGGATAACCATGCGCCTACAGGGAAGCCCAGTTAATACCACTATTATTAAAATTTATGCACCAACCACTAAAGCCAGTGAGGATGAACTAGAAGAATTCTACCAACTTCTTCAGTCTGAAATTGATCAAACATACAATCAAGATGTATTGATCATTA
>NW_006408783.1:556040-556516 GCF_000296735.1 Chrysochloris asiatica
AGAGCCCTGTTGTTCCAAGGTTGAGCATGTAACACTGTCCCACTTAGGCCATCCAAACCTGTCTCAGTGTTCCCCTATCTATCTTGTTCTTCCACCTCCTCTCACTTCTTGTAGTGCCCTCTCCTACACCTGAACTAAACCCCACACCCCAAACTCACTGTTGTTGTTACCTTATATTCCATTAATTTCCCCCTCCATTTATTTTATCCTGTAATCTACCTGATCTTCTTACCACCTGGATCTCTGTTCCTCTGTGTTTACCTTCTTTCACATTGTAACTGTTTTGATCATACACTGACCTCCCAGATCCTCTGTTCTTATCATTTTATTCTGTTCATGACTCTTTCATTTGTCTATTGAGTTCAGGGTGATGCTGCCACCTACGTCGTTTTCTGGTTGTTGTGTGTTCTTGTTGGTTCTCAGTCCACAGAACTTCCTTTAGGATGTTTCATAGCAGGATTGGCTTTGGCAAAATC
>NW_006408783.1:557778-562656 GCF_000296735.1 Chrysochloris asiatica
AAAAAAAAAAAAAAAAGAATGTCCACACCTTTATCTCCGCGTCAGGCATCCGTGGCTGCTCTGATCCTTCCCCCACTCCGTCTCACCCAAGATGGTGGCTCTAAGAGTAGCTGAGTGTCTTGGATTAGAAAGCAATGGATATCTTGTTTCTGCTACAAATTCCCCTAGCTGTAAGCCTTCCAACCTTCTAACTATTTCTTTATAAGTGGTTCAGAGTTCTGGCACCATCCCCTGAGCCTCCTTGTCCAGTATTCTGTATTGTTGCTGACAGAGTTCCTCATCGCACTTCCACCCAATCCGCCATCTTGTTAGTTCTTGTGTTTGCAGACTTTTGACCTACTGAGTTGATAAACACTCATGAATCCTCAGAAGCACTGCTGGCTCGATATTGTGGTTGTCTGTGACTGCACACCGTTGGTGTGTTGAGAGGGTGGGAGGAGGCCATCCAGAAAAACAGGCCTTCCCATCCTGCTTCATCAAATTCAGGAGCCAAATTTCAGAGCAAAAATGCCTTCACCCTTCTCCCAAGTTGATATATATTACCCCCCAAATTAAGAGAAAACAAAACACAAATCTTTTGGAAGACTTAGACTTTCCTTATGAAATGTGGCTCTATTTCTCTCAAACTCAAAATCTACAGCTGCTTCATTCTATTTGGAATCTCCTGTAATAAGAAAGGGCTGTGGAGATGTGGCTCCACATTTGGCAGTGGGCTCCTGAACAGTTCCAACCTGGCAATGCTAGCTTCCACCTGGGTGGTTTGAGTCATTTCCTCGCTCTAAACATCTTTTGAGGTGTGAGACAGAATTCCACACCTACTTTAAAATGTCTGTAAAAGCAATTTCACAGAGTGTGGTGGCTTTGTAGTATAACTATAAATTACAAGTTCGGTGGTTCAAGCCCACCAGCCACTCCACAGGAGAAAAATGAGACTTGCTGCTCCAGCAAAGATTTACAACCTCAGTGGGTTGATATGAGCCTGTTCAACAGCAAACACTTAACAATTCCAGAAGGACTTTGTTATAGTATGCAAATACAGGCCAAAAGAAAGTATGTCTGTTTTGATCCTTGTGTGGTACTGGACTGCTAACTGCAAGGTCGGCAGTTCAAACCTACTAGCTGCTCCTTGGAAACCCTGTACAGGGTTCTATTTAAACGTCTCAGAATTTTCATCCAAAAACAGAGTGGCTTAAAAATCTTAAAAAATGGGAGAGCTCGCTGTCGTCCTCTTTCAGAATCGAACCCCTCAGATTTTCTCAGGATGACTCCAGCCCAAGATTCTTTTGCTCTGGTTCTTACTCAGTCCCTCTAAAATGTCCCATAATCTAGAAAGAGTCTTCCTGAAACCCACAGAGGACAATTCCAGCACCACCTCAGATTGATCCAGAATGAAATGTCATCAACATTAGAAAAAGATACTTAAGAAAGAAATGACATGAAAGCTATTGAAGGAGTAGTAAGGCGGTATGTCTGAGGAATTATGCTGAATTTAAAGAGATATTTGGCCTCACTAAAGATTTGAGAGTGTGCTTTACTTAAATTCCTGACCATTTGGGCTCTGGAGCAGGTTTTGATGTGGTTAGCAGTTTGGTGAAAGATGATACTTGCAAAAAGGCAGATTTGATGGTGAAGGAGGAAGATAGAAAACAGAGTTTTGATTTTAAAAAAAAGAAAACCAAAAACTATTAAGAAGATGGATCACACAAAAGAAAACCTGGGAGTTCTAGTTGTTGCTGTTGTTGTTAGGTGCCATTGAGTCGGTACCGACTCATAGAGGCCTTATCACAGCTGTCAATGGGGAAACGAATGCCACCAGTTCCCAGCTCCATAGCAGTGTATTACCAACTTTGGAAGTAGCACAACACAACAGTCTCACAAGCCACAACAAAACTTGAGAAGAAAAGACAACTGCAGTAGAACACTATTCGTGATAAACAGGAGAAAGACCCATTGAGCTCAAATGCTTTTTTTTATAAAAATGTATTATTGTGAATTATGTGATAGTTTACATGGGAGAACATTAGTTTTATATTCATCCTATCGTATATTGTTTCATTGTCATGGTTACAATCCCCTCCATGTGTCATCAACCAACCAAAGGGTATACTCTGCAAGCCTGCCCCCCAATCATCAGCACACAGCCTCTCT
Source organism: Chrysochloris asiatica (assembly GCF_000296735.1). Lineage (NCBI taxonomy): Eukaryota > Metazoa > Chordata > Mammalia > Afrosoricida > Chrysochloridae > Chrysochloris > Chrysochloris asiatica. The sequence continues at coordinate 559,927 of NW_006408783.1, forward strand.
CCCCCTTTGTGTCTAAAGTCCCCAACTGCTCCATCTCTCCACGTCATTGTCTCTGCCTCCATCTCAGGCATCACTGCTTCTCTGGCTAGACTCTTCTCCGTTGATGGTCCCAGAGGCCACCGATCCTATCCTGGAGAATCAATCACTCCCTTCCTTGTTACAAAACTTCTACCTTTGCATTTCCAACCCTCATAGTCCGTCCTGATAAGCATTATTCACTACAGTATCACGAGTTACCCATCTGTATCTCCTTTCATCAGCTCCGCCCAGACAGATTGAATAGTACCTTCTGGAGATTCTGCCTTCTACCATGCTCCCTAGCACCAGGTTCCCTCTTGAAAGCTTGTAAGCCAGTCACTTCTTGCCTTTGTAGTCCCCCCTTCCCCATTTGAGTATCCAGTGTCCAAGCTGCCCTTCTCCGTCCACTCTGTGTGTGGGGTGTGTGTGTGTGAATGTTTCTTGCTGTGAGGATTTGTTCCCTCTTTTGAGTTGCTACTCCATAGGTATAGGTCAAGTTCATCAGACTGTATCAGCTCACTCTTTTTTTTCCCCTCTTCTTTCCTCTCCTGGTTGAGCTCCGATCATCCAGTCATTGGAGCCAGGTCAAATGGGTATTATCTGCGAGTGTGGGTGTTCTTGTGCATATGCCCTCTCTTCTTATAAGCTGGATGCTTCACTCTCCACTATAGTCCTCTGTGGCTATGTCATTAACTGTGGGCCCAGGAGTCCCCAGGTCTTGTCACACTGCTGGCCAACCAGGTCTCCACCTGGGTTCACAGGAGTCTATGGAACGTTGTAGGGCTTAGCTTGCAGCTTCATTGCTGTTTTTCCTTCACTTCCCCTTATTGGTGACGAGCGTGGTCACTAATCAGAGTGTGTATGCCCATTGAGTTCAAATGCAACTTTTGACCAAAGTCATTCCTTTAATAAAAATGATTATACTGAAGAAAAATCTTTCCCCATGACACCACCAGAGTTAGAAGAAACCATTGGAGATGAAAAAACTAAGAAGACTTAAACAAGTGCTGAGAGAGAAAGAAGCAGCTCTTGAAGAAATACCTAAGAAAATGCACCAAAAACAATAAAGTGTAGCTAAAGTGAAAAAACTACCCCCAAAACAGTAAAATACCTGTTTCTTCCCCCATATGCTTTTGTACTAATTACCAATGCCTTCTGAAAATGTTTTTGAATATGAAATTTGTTTGTTATCACTGGATTACAAAATTATATTTAAGGAATATAGACAAGGTTGATTCACATGTCTTCTCTGAATAATCCACATGGGATATTGGAGACTTTGTCTTAGATTTTTTTCAGAAATAAAAAAATGTATACTTTTCAATTATTTCTGTTAGAATGCCCCAAGTTTGAATATTTTTGCAGGGTTTTTGTTATTTTTGTTTGTATCTTTAATAACTAAATTGCTCAGGTGTTACTTCAACAATAGATAATTATTCCGTATTACTGACTTTTCTAATCCTTGTTGTTAAGTGCTATCGAATTGGTTCTGATCCATAGCGACCTTGTGTAGGGTTTCCGAGGAGCAGCTGGTGCAGTATTGAAAAGACAGAATTTACCCCTTGGTAAATCCTCCAAAGTTCACAGGTGAGTTCATACCTGAACTCCTGGCATGGAAAGGAAACATGATTTTAGATCCACTTATGGATGCGGCATTGAGTTGTTAACGGAAAGGTTGGGGTTCAAATCCACCGGCTGCTCCAAGGGAGAAAGATGAGGCTGTCTGTTCCTGTAAAGATTTACTGTCTTTATGAGATGGAATTGACTTGATGGCAGTGAGATTGGGTTTTTGATTTGGGGCTTTATCAGATTCCTCATATGGCACTGTAGGATCAGTACTGGACTACAAAAACCACAAGTTGGTGGTTCAAACCCACCAGCCACTCCTTGGAAACCCTATACGGAGTCACTATGAGTCAAAACTGACTTGACAGCACTTAACAACAACTTAGTCCCTGGAGGAAGTCCTGGTGTCGCACCATAGGATAAGCCGTGGAATGCTAGCCGCAATGTTGGTGGTTCAAACCCACCAGCTGCTCCTTGGAAATCCTATACAAGGTTGCTATGAGTCAGATGGCACTTAACCAACTCGATGGCACTCAATGGCAACACTGTGTGGTAGCATCATCTACTTAATGTTGGTGGCTTTGAAATGTGCTCCAAGCCTAGGCCCAAAGTTTGATCTTCAAAATCTAAGAGGTATGGATTAATGGTTAGTACACTGGACAGATCACCAAGTCTATCTACTTAGATGCTTATGTGTGGGTTTAGACCACCAAGCTTTTGGCTAGTAGTTGAGTGATAACTGTTTTCACTACCCAAAAAAACCACAAGCCTATTGCTGTCTAGTCGCATCCTACTCATAATGACCCTGTAGGATAAAGTATAATTGTACCACCCAGTGTATTGTTGTTGTTGTTCATTGTTGTCAAGTCGATTCCAACCCATAGTGACCGTGTATAGGGTTTCCAAGGAGCAGCTGGTGAGCTTGAACCACCCACCTTGCAGTTCAAGCGACTTTGCAGTCTGATTAGCCAACAGCGCCACTCCAGGACTCCACCCAGTGTATTGTTGTTGTTGTCAGGTACCATCGAGTTGGAACCGACTCATAGCAACCCCATGCACAGCAGAACGAAACAATGTCCGATCCTGGGCCAACCAAACTACGGCTGCCACACTTGACGCCATCAATGATGCCACCTGGCTGATCCA
>NW_006408783.1:565798-576090 GCF_000296735.1 Chrysochloris asiatica
AAGCCCAGTTAATACCACTATTATTCAAATTTATGCACCAACCACTAAAGCCAGTGAAGATGAAATAGAAGAATTCTACCAACTTCTTCAATCTGAAATAGATCAAACATGCAATCAAGATGTATTGCTCATTACCCAGTGTATTAGGGACCTCAAATACACTTGCTACGAATTTGCCTATTCTGAAAATCTCAAAAATGGAATCATACCAAAAAAAAAAAAAAAAAAAAAGGTTTGATTTAGATTAGGGCCTAACACTCATCCCAGTAGTCCAGTCCCCTCGGTCAAAGAGTTTGTAATGAGCCTGCTCTTCCTGGAGTCCTGGCATGGTGCTGAGATTAATGCTCTGGACTGCAAGGTCGGTTTGAATGGCAAGGTCAATGGTTAAAGCTCGCCAGCCACTCCTCAGAAACCCTATAAAGGGTCATATGAGTCAGACCGACTTGCCAGGACTTAACAATCAACGTTTTTTCCCTGGAGTCCTGGTATGGCGCTGTAGGATAAGCACTAGACCACAAGGTTGGTTTGAACTGCAAGGTTGGCAGTTCAAATTTACCAGCTGCTCCTTGGAAACATTATACAGTATCACTGTAAATTGGAACAATCTCAACGGCACTTAACAACTTTCTTACTAGCAAAACAGCTTTTTCTACTTTTTTCTGAAATTCTTAAGTCACAAGACTTTTTCGATAACTACATAATACCATTTGACTCAGCTAAAAATAAACACTTTAAAGGAATAGACTGATTCTTTTCAACTCAATCAAACAATGCAACCTTTTAAGGTAACCAACTGCATCACGTGACCTTTGAAGACTTTTACTTTCCTTTATATTTTAATTGATGCAGCAGGTGAATGAACTTATCTAATTGGGAAGCAAAGTAAAAATATTTATTTTCCAAATCATCCTTATCAAAGGTAAATTCCTTCTGCAGAATGAAGTTCTTAGAATCACAGATGATCCTCTCTCCTTATGAGTTTCTTCAGATTCCAAAATGGTTAAAAAAACAACAAAGTCTGTCCTGAAAACCTACCCCTCCAGCATTTCATAGGCACTACTCAGAAATGGAGTAACTACGGGAAAAGTCTTCCTGAATCGTAAGGTCTGAGCCTCGTTTGGGAAACATCGAAGTTCTTCACAAGTGCAAGTCCTCTTGACAAACGCAGCTCACTGTTGTCAAGTTGTGACCTCAAGGCAGCCCCATGGATTACCGAGCAGACTGTGGTGGTGGTGATGTGCTGTGGAGTCGGAACCGACTCATAGCGACCGTGTACAGGGTTTCCGAGGCTGTAAATCTTTACGGGAGCAGAAAGCCTCATCTCTCTCCCGTGGAACAGCTGGTAGTTTCAAACTGCTGAGCCTGAGGTTCACAGCCCGATTCATAACCACTATGTTACCAGAGCAAACTGTACTCCATTGCCATCTTCAGAAAAAGAGATTGCCAGGCCATTCTTCTGAGGTAAAGTTTGGTGGGTTCAAGTTGCCAACCTTTACGTTAAGTGCCATAGAGTTGGTTCCGACTCATAGCGACCCTGTATAAGGTTTCCAAGGAGCACCTGATGAGTTTGAACCACTGATCCAACCTTAAGATGGAGTATTTATCCTATGGCGCCACACTAGGATTCGGCCCTTTAGGTTAGTAGTGGAGAAAGTGGCAGTGGATATAGGATGTCGAGTTGGTCTGACTCATAGTGACCCCGTAGAGGGTTTATGGGGCTATAAATCTTTATGGGAACAGAAAGATCCGACTTTCTCCTGCAGCAGATTGGCTGGTAGATTTGTACTGCTGACCTTAGAGTTAGCAGCCCAATGGGTAAGCCACTATACACTACCAGGGCTCCTTAGTGGAGAATGTTTTCTTTTAAATTCTAAGCACTTGGTTTGTGGAAGGCTGACATTTACAGTGGGAGCCCTACTCTTTGAGTCTTGACGTAAATTCATTCTCAGTTTAAATTCTTTCTGCCTGTTAAGCAGCAGTGTGGCAGAAGCTTTGCCTCCAGGCAGTGGTCAAAAGTAGATTACAAGCCTCTTGGAATCTGGTGTGGTGCCGTACGATAAGCAATGGACTGCAAGGTCTGCAATTCAAACTCAACAGCTGTTCCTTTGGAAACCCTACAGGGTCGCTACGAGTCGGAACCAACTCAACGGCACTTACCACCACCAAACAACTCCCTTAGGAGCCCTCGTGGCACTGTGAGCTAGGCGTCACCTGAAAGGTTAGTAGTTCAAAGCCATCAGTACTCCTGGAGAGAAAGATGAGGCTGTCTGTTCCCACAAAGATTATAGTCTCACTCCTTTATAGCAGGGGTGGAGAACTTCTGTTCTGCAGGCCATAGAAAGCCGCAAAATCATTTGGTCTGACCCTGCCAAGGCAACCGCAGTTCCAGCCATCACATTGTTGTTAAGTGCCGTCAGTAGGTTCTGACTTAGTGACCCTGTATAGGGTTTCCAAGGAGCAACTGGTGAGTTTCAACCACTGACCTGTGGTTCAACCCGACCTTGCAATCCAGTGCATTAACCCACAGCGCCACAGTTGAGAATTCTGTATAGCTTGTGAATGATGTTATCAATTTTGGCAGGAAAAACATTCCCTACCTCTGCTTTATAGTGTAGCTCTGAGTGGGAATTGAATCAATGGCAGTGGGTTTAGCCAGCCTAGAAAGGGGCAGTCTTGCCCTCAGGGGCCTCAAGGTCATGATTCATACCCTAACCATCAGGGAGCCATGTGGTCGGTGTACACATCCCACTTCTATAGTCAGACTTGGGACAGTGATGAATTGAGCTACTGCCAATCATGACTTTGTGATGGTTTTGATTTCTAACTAAGCCACGGGGCTGTGAATCCTCTGGACACCATTGTGGGCTTATGCTGATGCTCCGTCATCCAGATGACTTGTCTTCACCCTGTTTGAGGATTTGTTGTTAAGTGCCATCGAGTCAGTTAATAAATGTCTGTAAAATATAATTGAATTTGGGATCTTCTTCCCCTGGAACAAACTGTCACCTACAAACCTTTTCAAAGAAGTCCTTGTTGCAAAGGGGTTAATCATAGGCCTGCTAACTCCAGAAGCTGGTGGTTTGAACCCCCCAGCTGCTCTCCAGGAGCAAGATGAAGCTGTCTGCTTCGATGAAGATGAAGATGTGCAGCCTTACAGCCATACAGAGTGGAGTCCTAGTGTGGTGCTGCAGGATAAGCATTCAATTGTAAGGTTGTTTAGAACCACAAGGTTGGTGGTTCAAACCCACCAGCCGCTCCTCAGAAAGCCCATACAGAGTAACTGAGTCGGAACTGCCTCAATGGCACTCAACACTCACAGCCATATGAAGCAGGCTCTACTCTGCCCTCTAGAGTCTCCATCAGTGGGAATCAAGTCATAGGCAGTGGTTTTGATTTGTTCTGCAGGGACCTTTTTATTTTTTTATTTTATTTCTAATGTTTTATTGTGAGTTATATGATAGTTTACATGAGAGAACCTCAGTTCCATATTCATTCCATCTTATATCATTATATTGCCATGGTTCCAATCCCCTCCATGCATTGTCTTCTGACCAAAGGGCATATCCTAGAAGCCCCTGCTCTACACTCCCCCCTCCCCCCTCAGTCTTCGGCCCACAGTTCCTTTCCCTCTCTGGATCCAAAGTCCCCAGCCGCTTCATCCCTCCATGTCATCATCTCTGTTTCTCCATCTCAGGCATCCCCGGTTCTCTGGGTGGGGTCCCGTTCTCGGCTCTTATCCGTTGGTGGTCCCAGAGACCTCCGCTCCTAGACTGGAGAAATAATCGCTCTCTTCCTTGCTACAAACCATCTACCCTTGCATTTCCAACACTCACAATCCGTCTTGATAACCATTATTCACTACAACATCGCACGTAACCCATCTGTATTTCATCAGCTCCACCTAGACAAATTGGATAGTACTCACTGGTGATTCTGCCTTCCTCCATGCCCCCTAGCTCTAGGTTCCCTCTTGAAAGCTTGTAAGCCCGTTACTTCTTGCTTTTGTAGTCCTTCCCTCCCCATTTGGGTATCCAACGTCCGAGTTGCCCCTGTCTGTCTACTCTGTGTGTGGAGGGGGTGGGAATGTTTCTTGCTGTAAGGATTTATCGCCTCTTTTGTGTGCAGGGACCTTTTTAATCTCGTTAGATTTCATTTCCTGAAGTGCTTGCCTCTGGGCATTTAAAGGTAAGTAAAAGTAGAAATTCCAGCTCTGCCTTGATTTAGCTATGTGAAAGAAAAAAATTAGTCAAATAGCTTACTTTGATTTTAAGGGATATTTTTTACCCACAAAACCAAATATTAACTGAATAAAAAAGTCTGACACAAACTGTAAAAGCATTAGGGATTTTTTTTCTTTCTCTCTCAAAGGACTTCTGCAGTACTGTCTTTCCTGGATAAGAAGGGTGGTTACTAACAGATTTAATGAAAAAGACTGTGCGTGTCTTTTAATTTCAACAGGTCCCATAGCTACAAAGGAGTATATATAGGGTACTTGGTCACTATGGAAACTTGTATTCATTAAGGAAAAAGAAAACAATATTTAAGCAACAGGAAAGTCTTCAGTCATCAGGTGTGTCTTTTGTTTTCATGCATGGGAGACTGCTCCCATTTACAAATGGCTTATTAAATTATGACAATTGTTATGATACTGAATATTGTATTATTTAATTCAAAGGTTTACTTTTGAAATGTTAACTATTCTACTGTGGGCCCCTTGTTTGCAAAGGTGGAATGATCTCCCAGCATGCACATGGTTGCTCGGATTCAACCTTGTTTCAAGTTTTTTGAGTTTTTGATTGATCTATGCCAAAATACTTGGAAGACTGCTACCTGGCCAACCGATTGGAAAAGATCCATATTTGTGCCCATTCCAAAGAGTGGTGGGTGAACAATATTATTAATATCATTGAACAATATTATTAATATCGCATGCAAGTAAAATTTTGCTGAAGGTAATTGAAAAATGGCTGTAACAACACATTGACAGGGAACTTCCAGAAATTCGAGCCGGATTCAGTAGATGAGGAACAAGGAATATCACTGCTGACATCAGATGGATGTTGGCTGAAAGCAGAGAATACCAGAACGATGCTTACTTGTGGTTTTATTGATTATGCAAAGGCTTCATGACAAGCTATGGATAACATTGAGAAGAATGGGTATTCCCGAATACTCACTTGTGCTCATGGAGAATCTGCGCACAGACCAAAAGGCAGGCAGTCTTTAGAACACAACAAGGGGGTACTGCTGCGTCTGCTGTGGTGTGTCCAGTCAGATCTGACTCTGAGCAGCCCTGCGTAGGGTTCCCAAGGCTGTAAATCCAACAGGAGCAGGAAGCCTCAGCTTTCTCCTGTGGAGCAGCTGGAGAATTCAAACTGCTGACTCTGACAGGTAACCCACCAGGGCTTACTAAGGGGATACTGAATGGCTTAAAATCAGGAAAGGTGAGTCCCAGGGTTCAGTCTGTATGCTGAAGAAATAATCCAATATTAGGATTGGGGTAAGACTCATTAACAACTTGTAATATATTCAGATAATAAAACCTTGCTTGCTGAAAGCGAAGAGGAATTAAATACTTACTGATGAAGATCAAAGATTACACACAGCCTTCATTCAGTATGGATTGCACCTCAATGTAAAGAAAACAAAAATCCTCACAACTGGACCGATAAATAAACTCATGATAAATGGAGAAAAGATTGAAGTCATCAAAGACTTCTTTATGCTTGGATCCACAATCAACACTCATGAAAATCGAAGTCAATAAATCAAATGGCGTATTACACTAGGCAAATCTACAGCAAAAGATCTCTTTAAAATGTTCAAGATGCCAGTTTGAGGACCGAGGTGCACCTGACCCAAGCCATGGTATTTTCAATAGCATCATGTGCAAGCTGGACAGTGAATAAGAAAGACCAGAGAAAAACTGATGCATTGGAATTATGGTGTTCGAGGAGAGTAATGAGAGGACTACAGACTGCCAGAAAAACAAACCAATTTGTGTTGGAAGAAGTGCAGCTAGAATGCTCCGTAGAACCCAGAATTGTGACTTTGTTTGTCATACTTTGGATGTGTTATCAGGGGTACCAGTCCCTGGAGGACATCATGCATGGCAAAATAGTGAGTTGGCAAAAAAGAGGAAGGCCTCCAACGAGATGGACTGGCACAGTGACAACAACAAAGGGCTCAAATGTAACAATAACTGAGGATGGTGCAGGACTGGGCAGTGTTTCGTTCTATTGTGCACAGGGTCTCGAATGAGTTGAAACTGACTCCACATTACCTAACAACAACACTAGCAGCACGACAGTAGGCAAATCACTAAACCTGCGTTTTAATTTTAGAAATAGAAAGCTTTAGAAAAGTACAAATCCTTATTCATAATTGGGGCCTAGGCAGGCCAAGCTCTCCCTTAGCCCTGCATGGAGCACCCCCCACCCTAATCACTTTGTTGACTCAGGTTTTGTTGTGTTTATTTTCATCACAAACAAAACTGACCAGTGCTGTGACTCAGTCATAGAAGGTGGTCTGCTGTGAATAACAGGAGCTGCTAACTGCAAAGTTAGCCATTTTAACCCACCAAGTGAGAAAGAGTCAACTTTCTGCTCCGGAAAAGATTTAACTTACAAAGGGTCACTATTAGTTGGAATCGACTTAAAGGCAATGGGTTTGGTTTTGATTTACTGTCAATAAAACAACTCCAGAATCAAGGCATAAAACGTCTCTCAGATTATTAGTGGACAGAAAACAAACTGAAATTGTCTTCAGTATTAGATTTGATTACGTGCACTCAAGTTATGAAATTGGTGATTTTATCCCAACAAAAAACAACATAGCTCTACAGACAGTTGCCTTTTATAGTCATTTTAACCTATAAAACGTAAAGCATTCTTAGAGAGTATTTTAATCAATATATTAAGGCTTAAGGTAATCATTGTTTTAGGCAGAAAAAGGTAATTAATAGTACATCTTAAACATAACAGTTTACATTCAGGATCTTAAAAACAAAGAGTTTACCATCTTACAATGAAGGCAACAAAATATTAGCTTGCCCAGTTTTGTTTTGTTTTCCATTCAACATATCTTCTTTCCACCTACCAATATCTGGTGGACAAGAACGAGCTAAATTTTTTTGACAAAAAAAACCCAACAACAACCAGTTGATTATTACGATCTGAAGTATTTACTTTTCAGGAGAAAGGTTTCACTGAGTTGTCTGGACAGTTAGTAATACAGCTTATAACCAAGCTGAACCACGTGATGAAACCTCTTTTATAGCAAGAGCAGCTATAAAAGGTACTGAGGAAAGGGGAACACAGAAATGTTCCTTTTCATACATCCCAATCCTGAGGAAGGAAGGTGTTGATAACCGGGAAAGAGTAACCAGCCAAGTCATCTAGCACAATACCCACCCTAGTCAAATATCCACTAAGGCAGTTTGCAGGGACCCTCATCAAGGTTGTGTGTGGCTCCCCAGTAAGAGGTAGTCACAGAAACCGCTAAGGGGCCCAGGTCTGCATAGACAGACTTAGCCATCAAAACCGACAAGCCACAGGCATTAACGGAGAAGGCCTGCTCACACAGTAACAAGGATCCCACATGGCCAGGCCCTCCAGCGGAAGAGCATGGGTAAGTCTTGAAAGGAGGAGAAGTAAGTGCTGATGTATGTCCAATCTTAAGGGTTTCCCCATCAGCCCCAGTGCGCCTGAGGGTCCTGAGGGAACTACAGGATCCAATCACTGGCGGACTGGGGGGGTGGTGGGGTGGTGGTGGTGCAGGCAGAGTCACATCCCGCCGGGCTCCTCGCTCCCTGCCATCACGGAGGCTCCCTGCCATCACGGAGTCGGTCCTGCTCCTAGAAGTACTCCTCCTCATCAAAGAAGCCGTTTTCCAGTGCATACAAGCAGTCTGGGCTGGAGGCGGCCTGGCATGCTCCCTTGTATTCCTGAATTGACTCATAGAGACTGTAGAGTTGACAGAGCAGGGACATGTCCAGCTGTCGCAGGCCAACCTTGCAGAGGGGTAGGAAGATAAAAGAATTCAACACGGGTTAAATTTAAGATGGCACACTCCGCCAGCAGTCTGCTAGTGGCAGAACATTCTTTCTACCCAACTTATGACTCAAAGCACTGCTTGGATACTTACATTTTCAGTTTTGAGAAAATCTTAATTGAGTCTCCCCACACCCCAGATAATTACTTGGTGTGTCAGGGAAGGATTAGGGCTGTGGAGTAGTGAGCCCCCACCTAGGGTGCTCCTAAACACACCTGCTGATGCCACAGTACTGCACAGCTGGTATTTCCAGCTGGTGTCACTTTGGAAACTGAAGTGCAAGTGTGTCATTTCCTCTCCCTGTGGTCAGGTGAAGGGAAGACCCACACACCCTTCCCTGCCATGGTGTCAGGATCCCTAGAGACCCAGGCATTCTCAAGATTCCCTGGGCAACAGGTCCCCTGTGCTTGCTGTCTCCAGTGGCTCACCAGTCAGCATCACACACAGCCGCCTGGAGCCAGACCCCCACTCCCGAGAGCTTCCAGCTTACCCAGGAATGGTTATGGGTGGGTTCCTCAGGGTGAATGAGGTAAGAAAGAGCCTAGTAAGGGAGGATCCCGTACAGATTTCACAAGTGATGAAAAAGTTATAAATACAACTTCTTGTTGTTAAGTGCCGTCAAGTCAGTTCTGACCCATAGTCAACCTATATAGTTTCCAAGCAGCAGCTGGTGAGCTTGAACTGCTGGCCTTGCAACTCAAACCGACTTTGCAGTCCAGCACATTAACCACAGAGCCACACCAGGAGTTCACTAACAACTCAGATACCTGCGTATCTTCAGATTTCTCTCTTCCCCACAACCCATCCCAGTGAAAAGAGCATCATCAGACCAGGAGCGCATGATTACATCTATATATTCCAGGGCGTCCTATACTTCCAGGCCCATGAGCATCCCTCTGGCCTCTTGTCAAAAATGTTTGGTGGATCAGGCCACTGGCAGTCCCGGCTTCTAACAAATTCACTGGTGGTGCGGATGCAGCATGCTGCCTGTCCCCCTCATGCAGGAAAGCTCCTCCAAACACGGCAACAGGAGACGTGCTTTCATCTTGGGTCTTAAGAAGATACTACTGTCCATCTCAAGGAGCTCTGGTAGCGTAGCAGTTACAAATCGGGCTGCTAACCTCAGGGTCAGCAGTTCAAAACTACCAGCTGTTCCGCGGGAGAAAGATGAGGTTTTCTGCTTCCATAAAGATATGTAGCCTTGGAAACCCTGTACAGGGTCGCTATGAGTAGTAACCGACTCCATGGCACATAACAACAACTGTCCATCTCTAGCCATGGTTGATGTTCCGAGGAATAAGAGTTTATCCGACGAAGTGTACCGAGTGCTGTGCTAGGTGCATGGCATGTGCACATAGAAAACACGCAGGAAGCATTCAGGATTCATTAAGTCCGACGAGCAGCTTCCCCCTAAGACAGACTTTTACAAAAGGAAGCTGAAGCCAAGAGAGAAATACAAAACTGGGTATTGAATTCTAGGTTATTACTCAAAGTCAATCACCAAGTAAGCAAAGAGTTCTGCACGAGAGGGAACAAACAAGATGGTGGATTGGGTGGATGTATAGCAGAGAGCTCCGCCAGCAACAACACAGAATACCCGACCAAGCAGGTTCAGGGGATGGTCACAGAACTCTGAACCACATGTAAAGGAATACTTAGAAGGTTGAAAGGCTCACAGCTGGGGGAATTTGTGGCAGAAGCAAGAAATCTATTGCTTTCTAGTCCAGGACGCTCGGCTGCTCCAGGAGCCTCCATCTTGGATGAGACCACGTGGGGAAAGGATCGGAGCGGCCACAGACGCCTGGCAGAACCGCTGAGATAAAGGTGTGGACATTCTTCTCTTTTGGTATCTGTTCATTGGTCCCTTGCTGTCAGCGCATCTCCATTCTGGTGACTATAGGGGTGCCTGAGCTAGTGGGCACCCCAGCCCCAACCTTGGAGGGTTCTACTACGCATGCGCACAGATCTCCTCGAAATTTAAAGAGACAGTTTCCGATTAAAACCAAACGGCCACAGCTGGATCTGAACTGTTTCAACTAGAAAAAGGACTGAACGGGAATTGTGGAACGGGACAAGCAGACAAAAATGGAAAAAGGCCGAAAATTAAATCCTAAGTTACGTCAAAATGACCAACAGTGGTATCTTGAAATTTCTCAGGAAGAAGAGTGAAAAGGGAAGCCCATTTCCTGATCACATCTACCTGGAGGCATAAAAAATACCAAAATACACACCCATCTAAG
>NW_006408783.1:578455-602001 GCF_000296735.1 Chrysochloris asiatica
AAAAAAAGCTAAAGTGGATAAAGAGAAATACTTTTAACTGATGGTATACGGAGGGGATTATAATCAATGTAATGAAACAAGTTATATGAAGTGTTCAATGTGAAACTGATGACGTGCCCTGTAAACTTTCACTCAATCCACAATAAAAACCTTAAAAAAAAAAAAGAGTTCTGCACGAGTTGGGCTGCTAACTGTAAGGTCAGCAGTTTGGATGTACTAGCTGCTCTGGGGGAGAAAGCTGAGGCTTTCTGCTCCTGTAAAGGTTTACAGCCTTGGAAACTCTGTACAGCCAGAGGTTTAGACGGTGTCATGTCTGGCTAGTTCTTAGGGTGGCAATGAGTTGGAACCAACTTGATGGCACACAAGCACCACCAAGTAATCACTATGTCTCTATTACAACCTGGCTGTTGTTGTTGTTGTTAAGTGCCATCGAGTCAGTTCCAACCCAGAGCGACCACATATAGGGTTTCTGAGGAGTGACTAGTGAGCTTGAACTACTGACCTCGCGGTTCAAACCAAACGCAATCCAGCATATTAACCCACAGTGCCACACACTGAACCATAAAAAACAGAAGCATTTTATGTTGATTTGGCATATTCCACTGAGAAACTCCATGGAAGACTTTGTGACAGAGGCAGGGTGTTATTATTGTAGCAAATGGTCATTATTCTAGAATCCCTGCTATCTTATTGTTATTGTTGTTAAGTGCTGGCGAGTTGGTTTCGATTCCGGCAACCCTATGTAGGGTTTCTGAGAAGCAGCTGGTGGCTTTGAACTGCTAACCTTGTGGTTTGCAGCCCAGTGCTGCTGCGCAGCGCCACACCATAACTCCCCTGTTATCTTATAATTCATAAAACCCACAACCGAGGTGAGAACTGACAATCTAGATGGCTTTGTGGAAGGTCCTCGCCCTCAAATGCCCTATAAAACCAGAGGTTTAGAAGGTGCCATGTCTCAAGTTCAAACCCTTTCAGACTCCAGTAGCAAACAGCTGCGTCTTTGTTCTTTGCCATGAGTTGCAAATGCCTGAAAAAGAATTTTCCAAGAAGAGGGCAAATTTGGCTCAGTGGCATCTTACTCTCAAAAGTCTACCTTTAAGAGGTACAAAAGGCACCGTGGTGGAACCATGGTTAAGCACTTGGCTGCTAACCAAAAGGTGGGCAGTTCATGTGACCTTCTTCCTAAAGATTTATAGTTTTGGAAACCTCATGGGGCAGTTCAAATGTCCTAAACGGCCAGTGTGAGTTGGAAGCAACTCAAGGACAAAGGATTTGGGTTTTTGGTGCTGCTGGTTTTGGAAGGTAAGAGATGGGTAGGCCACAACCTGTATGCCCACGGCCAGATACCATTGCTTCTTTCTCGGAGTTAGAAATAGGAGTGTGCATGTGTATGTTGGAAGGAGGGGAGGCAGGGGCAGATCCTGACACTTGTGTTTTCAAAATGACTGTCAGACGGTTCTGAAGCCCAGTTCTAGTATTAAAAAACAAAAACACAATTCTTGACACAAATGTCTGTCTTTCCGAGGCAAGTTATAGTCCTGTCTTGCCACTCAATTTTAGACTAGTCAAGATAGGACAGAGTAGAATTTGCAGTGCAGCATCTGCCTGGCCATGTTCAGATCCTGGCTTTGCCACTCATCTGTGAGCCCCCGGATGACTGCCTGGTTCTAGTAGAAGCAACAGCTGCTGCTGCTATGAGTCTCTGAATCTTTCTTCTTCTCTAGCTTGGTAGTTAATGGCAGACACATGATCATCTGGGCAGCTGGCCTTCATGTTGCTCTGTTGCCCCCTGCACAATCTAATGTTAGAAGGTAAAGCAACCCAGGTGTTGTGGAAAGGATCCCCCGCCACCTGAGACCAGAGGACCCTGGGTGAAGCCAAAGAAAATGAAAATGAACCAGCAAAGCTGCCTTGTGAGAAGCAAAGGATCAGTGCAGAGTTCCAGCAGGAAAGGCCTTTGGATGTCTTACCTCAAAACACAAAAGAGCCCACGACCTCCCAAGCTAGGCCTTTCATTTACAAACAGAAGTATGGCAGGTCCAGCATGTGGGGGTCTACAGAGCCTTTGTGCTATGTGTAACCTCTCAGCGTACAAACACGTCAAAAGTTCTTTCGTAACCACTCTCTAAATATTTGAAAATTTTTTTACTCACCCATCCCAACCCCTAAAAAGTAAATCTTTTATTTTCTAAGCTACATATCCTCAGTTGTTTTCATTACAATGTTCTGGTCCACTACTTATTCCAGTCTCTGCCCTCTGGACTCACTGTATAACCCAAGACTCTTCTACAGTATCCATACAACTAACAAGCCACAAGATTCTGATGGAAAATTCAACTATGTCTCACTTTTCTAGGATGTATCAGGATATAAACTTTATAATTTTAGTAAAAGAAACAAAGCAAAAAACCCTCATACCCTCCCAATCTGTGCTCAACAAGTACATAATATGATTCACGCTGAGAACTGAAATACCACTTACTAAGTCACTTCGGTAGTAACAGGATAAGGCAGCCCCAAGACTGTATTTTCCACCTCATGAATGAATGACAGCAAGAACAGAAGTAGCAGTTAGTCCAGGTGAAAGTAGGAGCCTGGGCTCTCTGGCTCTGCAAATTCCTTCTCAGTTCCAAAGGTTGGTTAGGACTTCCCAAGGCCCCCTGCTACTCAAAACTCATGGTTCTAGACTTTTCTCCTTAAGGTACTATAAGGGGTAAAGAATTTAACTTTACTCAAAGAATCTGGTTCTTCTCCTTGGTTCTTTGGAATTTCTCACCATTCAAGTGTCTTTGATGAGGGTTTATTTCACTCAGCTGGAAGCTGGCCTGGCTTCAAAGACCACCATGTGAAACCAATCATGACTACATTGTTGTTGTTGTTAAGTGCCATAGAGTCGGTTCTGACTCATAGTGACCCTGAATAGGGTTTCCAAGAGCAATTGGTGAGCTTGAACCATCAACCTTGAGATTCCAACTAACCTTTCAGTGCAGCGCATTCTCCGGCAGCACCACACCAGGACTCCACAATGAGGCCTTATTAATAAAGGCTCTGGACACCAAAGCTCCAGGGTCGTCTTAGTTTGACATCAGTGCACATCTGTTTTTTTGGGGACACGGCAGCTCTGCACTGGGAACCCTTCTATACACTCTATACACCTCTCCATTTGTATCTTTTTTGCTATAATAAAACTGTAATCACTAGTATAGCATTTCCTGAGTTCTGTGAGTTTTTCTAGCACATTACCAAACCCGAGGTAGCAGGAATGAGCAGATCCAAACTGGGAGTGTCTTAGGGGTTCCCAGGCTCATGTGGCATTCTGAAGGCGAAGTACAAGACCCTGAATTTGTAGCCTATTGTTGGAAGTTAGAATGTTAGGATCCACAAACTTGTGGATGAACTCTTGGACAAGCTTGAGAGTCTGGAGGAATGAATCCTTTCATCTGTGAGCTCTGGCTTAGTTCCGGGTGGTTAGAGTCTGAGGAAGAGGTTCTGCACGAGCAGCTGGTACCACAACAGCTGGTGAAACAGAGAGGAACGGAACTGGCAGTGAACTGACTTGGATTGATCAACATACGTTTGGAGTTCCCAAAGTATTCTCAGGCCTACCAACGATTAGCACTAGACAGAGTCAGCAGCAAAGAAATTTGTGTCCTGGGCCTTTCCGCGTTGCAGCAAGCAGAGAACTAACAAAGCAGCCTTGTCATTGGGTGGAACGCAGCGCCAGAAACAAGGGTTTGACCCATCTAGAAATGTGGTGATTCCTGCCACACAACCTATTACAAACCAAACGTGCACAGTAATTGAACACATACACGTGCAGGCAGGCACACGCAGCCCGTGTCTGAGTGACAGATCCATCCACACCCCAGCTTCTCAGTACCACCGTCTTCAGGCACTTCAGTAAGATTCCTCTTATTTATCAGAAATCCACAAAATTTGCTGTGACACTGAGTGCTGTCATGAACACAAATACACTTTCTAGCCAGGAAAGGTCCTCTTTTGGTTATGGCTGCTTTAACCCTTTCGCTAACTTGTTGTTGAAAAATATATAGCAAGACCAGTGCCCCAGACTCCAGATGTACAATTTAGGGGCAGTGAATGCATTCTTCAAGTTGAGCAACCATTTCTCACCCTCCTTTTCTGAGTTGTTTCTCCCTCATTAACCTCAACTCACTACCCCGAGGTCCCTAATTAATCTTCCGAGCGGCTGTTGTCAATTTGATCTCAGGTAGACAGACCTTAAAAGAGCCTAATGCTCAAGGCAGACATTCTTTACTAAGGAAACTATTACTCGGTTTTGAGAAGACTTTCGGGGATATTTTTGATTTCAGTTTAAAGATGATCTCAGGGCTCACGCAGCCTGCACAGTTCCAAAAACACTGGGGCCCAGAAGACTTTGGAATTCTCTTCTCCACTCTCCCCCTTTTGATCAGGATTCCTCTGTGGACTCTTCCACCACAATGCGGAGCTATGGGAACAGAGCCCCATCCAGTTCCGGTCTCATGGCAACGGAGGCGATGAGCCACACAATCCCATCTCCTCCCATTCCCGGCTCTCCTTTGTGGTTCCAGGTGAAGACAGACTCACCATGCCTTGGATGGCCACTTGCAAATTTTTAAGATTCCCCAAGCACTACTTAACAAACTAGAAGGCAAAACAGAAGCATTGGACACATTATCAGGCCAATTAACTGGGGTGTCCCATGAAACCAGAACCCTAAACTCCCAAATCAAGGAACCAGCAAATAGTCTTGTTGTTCGTACTATGACAGCATCAATGGGCTCAAACATAGCAATGATTGTGAGGTTGACCCAGGATCAGGCAGTGTTTGGTTCTGCTGTGCACCAACTTGATGGCACCTAACAACAAACAACAACCGTTAAGTATATCCATGACACAACTTTTGCCAGTTCAACTTTTTCAGCTAATTGTGACACTTAACTAGCCAGCTTTAGCAATGGGATTTTTCCAACATCATGAATGGGACCTTGGTGCTCCATAAACAACTGACTACCTTCTCCCCTCCTCCTCACCTATGGGAACACCTAATAAACCTTGATCTTTAAACATTTATGAATGTAAGTGAGGTCAAACAATACCTGTCCTTTTGTGATGGACTTTTTTCACTCAGCACATCTTCAAGCTCTATTCATACTGTAGCATTTCTCAAGACATTTCTCCTACTGTCAGAGTAGTCGTCTATTTTATGTGTGGGGTACATTTTGCTTATCCATTCATCTGCTGAAGGGCATTTCGGCTGTTTCCACCTTTTGGCGATTGTGACTAGTGCTGTGATGAACACTGTCCCTTTCTGAGCCTCTGCTTTCAAATCTTTGGGGCATATATACCTGTCAGTGGGACCGCAGGGTCATATGGAGTCACCAGGCGCTTCTCGGAAACCCTATATGGCGTTGCAGTTGCTCTGAGTCGGAACCAATTCGATGGTTCTTAGCAACAGCACCATATGGTAGTTCTGGTGTAGCGCTGTAGGATCAACACTGGATTACAAGCCACATGTTGGCAGTTCAAACCTATCGGCTGCTCCTCGGAAACCCTGTACAAGGTCGCTCTGAGTTGGAACCGACTTGATGACACTTAATAACAACAACAAGGAGTCCTGATGTGACTCTACGGCACACCACAACCACCACCACCTCATAGCCATGGACACGGGCCTTCTCCCTTCTCAAGCCACATGGACGCCTTAAAAACAGCAACCCTGACTCCTTGTTTGGATTCCTCAGTGCTGGTGCTGGCTGAGCAGGCCACAGATGTGCTGACTCTGTGTAGATGCCTGGCTGTAGAAATCACAGGCATTCTCCCAGGGAACATCTGCTTGAGCCACAGGCTGGCAGCTGAGCCGTCAGGACCTGCTGACCTTTGGTTACCAGCCTTCAGGCGAGTGTGGAGCTTTGAAAATCACAGTCTGAACAGGCAGCCCTTTGTGCCCGTGTCCCAAGATGGCCCTCTGGAAGTTGTCCGACTACTGAGAGTCGCTCCCTCCACAAATCCAACTTTGCTCCTAAGTGCTCTTTATGGAATTCCCATCTACACCGAGAATGAGGGAGGGACAAGTGGCAGACAGGCCCAGAAACCCAGTCTGCACACTGATGGCACACAGGTCTATGTGCATATGAAGGTGTAAGCAGAACCGAACCAGAACAAACCTGCAGAGCTGCGCTTCAAGGTACTGTGGGGCCACTCAAACAAGAATTTCTCATCCTCTGGAAGAAATGGGGAGTGGAAAGCCCCTCAGCAAGCCCACTGACACCTGCCACAGTCCCCCATTTATAAGCAGAGGAAATCTATCAGCTCTTAAAGGAGGGCTGGTCTCCTAATTCGCAGCTGGATTCAGAAAATACAGCTCTTTCTTGAAAACACACTTGGAAAAAAAAACCCAGTTAAGCTCATTTATTTAATAAATTTTTAGAATTCTAGGACCCTGCACTTTGTAGGTTTTAAAGACAGTTAAGAAGAATTAATCCACTGGTTTCCATTACTTTAAACTGCTAACACTATTCCTTCCTCACTCTTTGTTCAGCCTTCCTGCTTCCTTCCCCTCGGATCTTTGCGTCTTCTCGCCTGCACCCGGCCTGCTGCACACACAGGTGGTTGGCCAATCCAGAACACTGCTAACAATGGGACCAAACAATCCTAAACCAGCTGGGCAAAGACTTCCTTTTACTTGATTTTAAAAAAAAAAACTAACTAACAATAGGTTTACCACATGACTATAACTCGGACAGGGTGGTAGTTCCCAGCTTGGTGTAAGATCACCAAATCTTTGGTGGGTGCAGTGGGGAGGGGTGGTCCTGAATTCATAACTTTTTAGCAACATCCATTATAAGCAAGGCTTAGAAGATGAGAGGACATCTTTGTTGACTGAAAACAAAATACTTTGAGAAATTTTTTAGAAATAAAAATTGTACTTTAAAATATCTTATTTTTAGTAAATTTTATAAACCAACAAAATCAACGTCTTCCCAAAGACAGTCATGAGTAGAAAGCAGAAACAAACACAAAATGACATGCTGCTTTCCTAATAAACCCCACAGATGTGTGTGTGGGGGGAGGACAGTGTTGTTTCCTCCTGGGAGAAGGCTACATGGGGTGATTCAGGGGAGGAATCAGAGCAGGGTGCTGTGGGTAAGTCATACAGGAATCAAGTTACCCCACCTCAACCCAGTACAGAGTCCACTGTCTCCCCTATCCTTACAATCACTCCAACCTAAAGCTGAAAAAGACCCTATCTCGCATGGAGGTGAAGTCAGGTCCAAACATAAGCAGTACAACCAGGAGTTATATAGTACAGGGTCCCTAGACGTGGGGGCAGATGCTGAACAATTTGTTCTATGGGAAGGTTGGATCAAAGCATAGATGATTGTTGTTGTTGTTAGTGTTGTCGAGCTGCTTCTGACTCAGACTCATAACAACCCCATAGAGGGTTTCCAAGGAATGGTTCAAACCAACCTTGAGGTCTAATGGGTTATCCCACAGTGCCACACCAGGACTCCTAATAGATGATAAGTTACCTGGTTTAAGGACTCATGGTGTAGCACTGTAGGATAGCACTGGACTGCGAACCACAAGGTGGGCCGTTCAAACCCACCAGCTGCTACTCAGAAACTCTATACAGGGTCTCTATGAGTCAGAACTGACTCAATGGCACTTAACAACAACTTAATTTAAAGAATTACTGTAGCCGTACGATAAAAGCAAGGTCATCATTTAAAAGCAGGAAGTAGCCCTGAATGTACCATAATAGGACGGTGCTCAAGGTATATTATGAAGCACAAAAATTCAAGTCAGAGAACAGCACATTTAGTATGAGCTTACTGCACACGTACTTGCACGCACATAAGGAGCGCATGTGTTCAAAGGATACGTGCTATTAGAGAACAACTTCTGGGAAGCGGGGCTCAGTGGAGGAACAAGGACGACAACTTTTTACATGACAAGCTTTTTTTTTTTTTATGTTACAAAGTCTTGAAAACCTTTATTGAACAAAAATATAAAAATGTGAAGCTATTATTTCTTAGGTCTACACCTGTTTCTTTGGTCCTCCATCTTGGTCTATATACTTTTTAAAAAAAAGTTTTATTGTGAAGTGAATGATAGTTTATGTGGGAGAAATCAGTTTTACACTCTTCATTTCATTGCAATGATTACAATCCTCTCCGCGTATCATCATTTAGCAATATTTGCTTCTATTCCCTCTGTTTTTTTTTGTGGGGTTAGGGGATGGACATAAAAACACTCAGGAATATATAATCATTTAAACAACCAGAGGGCACATTCTGCAAACTTGCGTCCTGGCCACCAGCACACAGCCTTTCTCTTTCCATGAGTCTAGAGTAGAGTCCTCAGCTGCTCCCTTTCCATGTCCTCATCTCTGCCACCATCTCTGGTGTTGCTGCTTCTCTGGATAGAGTCCCGCATTCTGCTCATGCTCTTCTCCCTTGATGGTCCTAGGATCCTCTTCCTGGAATGTAAGATTAACTACTCCTCCCTGAATGTTACAAATCTTCTACCTTTACAGTTGTGACAGTCGCAATTAATCATGATAACAATTACTCACTACTGAATCTTAAGAATCTTATCCCCATTTCCTTTCACCAGACCCATCTAGACAAGATGAAAACTATTCAGTGGGGATTCTATGTTCCCCAGCACACTTTGAAACCAAACTCCCTCTTGAAAACTTGTAAGCAATCACTTTGGGCTTTTATACTGCCCCAGCCCCCATTTTCAATAGCCAATGTCTAAGTTGCGCATCCCTATCAACCCTGTGTACAGAAGGGATAGGATTGCAGATAATCACTTTTAACAGGTTAGTATATATCCCTCAAGACTCTTCATACGTATGTAATGTGTTTTGGGGCACTGTTACCCTTATAGTGGTCATCAATAGTTATTGTTGTTGTTGTTGTTAAGTGCTGTAGAGTCGATTCTGACCCATTGCGACCCTGTATTAGGGTTTCCAAGGAGAAATTGGTGAGCTTGAACCACCGACCTTGTTGTTCAAACGACTTTGCAGTCTGACGCATTAGCTCACAGTGCCACACCGGGACTCCAATTATTGTTGTTAGGTGCCATCAAATCTGTTCCAACTCACACAACCCCCTGTACAACAGAACACTGCCAGGACCTGCACCATCCTCACAATGTTTGTTTGGTATGTTTGAGCCCATTGTTGCTCCTTTGCTTCACAAGAGTTTTCTTTTTTGTTGACCCTCCATTTTAACAGGCATGAGGTCCTCCTGACAACATGGCCAAAGTATGAGAGACTGTGCTTCTAAGGATCATTCAATGTGCTTCTTCCAAGACAGATTTGTTTGTTCTTCTGGCAGCCTTGAATGTTCTCTATC
Organism: Chrysochloris asiatica; assembly: GCF_000296735.1. Classification (NCBI taxonomy): domain Eukaryota; kingdom Metazoa; phylum Chordata; class Mammalia; order Afrosoricida; family Chrysochloridae; genus Chrysochloris; species Chrysochloris asiatica. The sequence goes on from NW_006408783.1 coordinate 587,824, forward strand.
AACACCATAATTCAAATGCATCAATTCTTCTGCGCTCTTCCTTATTCACTGTCCAACTTTCAGACAACTGGTGAAAATACCTTGGCTGGTCCAGTCACACCTTAGTCTTCAAAGTGGTATCTTTGTTCTTTAACACTTTAAAGATCTTTTGCATCAGATTTGCCTAGAACAATACAATATTTGATTTCTTGACTGCTGCTTCCATGAGTGTTCATTGTGAATCCAAGTTAAATAAAAGTCTTTGACAACTTCACTTTTTTTCTCCATTTATCATGATGTTATTTACTGGTCTAATGGTGAGGATTTTTGTTGTCTTTACACTGAGGGGCAATTGAAGGCTGTCATCTTTGATCTTCATCAGTAAGTATTTCAGGTCCACGTTATTTCCAGACAGCAAGGTTGTATCATCTGTATATCACATGCTGTTGATGAGTCTTCCTCCCATCCTGATGTCATGGTCTTCTTCATATAATTCCACATCTCAGATTATCTGCTCAGCATACAGACTGAATAGGAGTCATGGTGTGGGTTTGCAGGATAAACACTGGACTGCTAGCTGCAAAGTCAGTGGCTCAAACCCACCAGCAATTCCTTAGAACTGCTAGACAGGATCGCTATGAGTCAGAACTGACTAGATGGCACTAACAACAAAAGGCTAAATAAATATGGTGAAAGGATACAACCCTGAGGCACACCGTTCCTGATTTTAAACCATTCAGTATCCCTGCTTCTGTTCCAATGATTACATTACCTCTTGGTCGATGCACAATTAAGTGTTCTGGAATTCCCATCCTTTGCAATGCTATGCACACATTATAATGAGCCACACAGTTAAATGCCTTTGCACAGATAAAAAAGCACTAGTAAACATCTGCCTAGTTTCTCTGCGATCAGCCGAGATCCATCTGACGTCAGCAATGATATCCCTAGTTCCACATCCTCTTCTGAATCCAGCTTCAATTTCCAGCAGTTCCCTGTCAATGTACAGCTAAAACAGTTTTTGTAAAAGTTTACTTAAGATCTGAATGATATTGCTCAATGACTTCAATAGTTGTTGTTGTTGTTGTTGTTAGGTGCCATCGAGTTGGTACTGACTTCAATAGAGGAGGAGATAAATCAAGAGTATGGAGTATTGTGCAATTGTTAAAAATGGTAACTCCGTCTCTATGGACTTAGAAAGATGTTCTTCCACATGGAATAACTCACACGGTTTCTGGAAAGATGAACTCTAGTTTTATATTTGTATGTGACAGAGTTTAAAATAGAAAATCTTGTTAAAAATAAAAACAGGATGGAAAAAGTACTTGGTAAATAGAGACCAACAACAAATGTTTTCACATCAGATTTGTACCACAAATTAGGTCTTTAAACAATATATACATATACTTCATAACATTTTTTATGAAAAACAGCATTTTTGTAAATTTTTTAATGTGGGGTTCTGGTATGGCACTCTAAGATAAGCAATGGACTGCTAGCCTCAAGGTCGGCTGTTCAAACCCACCTGCAGCTCCTTGGAAAACTTATACAGGGTCTCTATGAGTTGGAACTAATTCGACAGCACTTAACAACAACAATATATATTGACACACACGTATACACATACATATGTACACAGAAAGACACCATGCTTGGTTTAGTGGAGGGTCAGTGAAAAAGAAAAATCCCCAATGAGATGGACTGACCCAGCGGCAGCAACACTGGGTTCAAGGATAATCATTGTGAAGATGGCACAGAGCTGATTCAAAGGCACCTAACAACAACATTACATACACCAGAGAGAGAAGGCTTGACTAACGTTACGTAAAGGAGGCTTAGTGGTCCATACCCCCACCCCCCCTCCCCACACATACGTTGTTGTTTAAGTGCTGTTGAGTTTATTCCAACTCATAGTGACTCTGTATAGGCTTTCCAAGGAGCAATAGGTGGGTTTGAACGGCCAACCTTGAGGTTAGCAAGCCCGGTAGCTAAGCGCTCAACTGCTAACTGAGAGGTTGGCAATTGAGACCACCAATCAGTCCACGGGAGAAAGACATGGCAGTCTGCATCTGTAAAGATTACAGCCTTAGGAATCTTGGGGGCAGTGCTACTTTGTCCTGTAAGGCCATTATTAACCAGAACCAACTTGACAGCAACCAGGTTTAGCTTTCTTAACCTTATTTAAGTCACATAAGGAAGATACAGTGACGACGAATTTGAAATCCTAAGGTTTATGTGGTTTGTAGGATAAGAACCTTACTGTTTATTACAGATTGGCCAATCAAATTCACCAGCTGCTATTGGAAACGCTGTACAAGGGTGCTGAGTCAGAACCAACTCGACAGTAGACAACTACAACAAGAAAGTATATTTATTGTTCCCAGATCAACTTTTACATAAACCCTTTAGAGCGGATTGTTATTAGAATCCTGAGTACACTGGAAGACAGTTTACATGTATATCATCTAGTAATTGTTCTTAGTATTTTATCTCACTATCTCTCATGATTTTCTATACACCCATTTCTTGGGTTGCAGAATTTTAAGCATCCTTTCACTAAACTTTTTCATTATAGATTTTATTTGGTAAGAAAATAAGTATCAGATAGAACATCCAACACATGAAGAGATGCTGAGGCATTTTCCACCACAGAGATGTAAATCACAATGAAGTACCATTCCACTTCCATTAAGAGTCCTGGTGTGGCACTGTCGGATCAGCACTGGACTGCTAACCATAAGGTCGGCGTTCAAATCCACCATCTGCTCCTCAGAAACCCTCTATAGGATCACTATGAGAAAGCACCAACTTGACGGCACTTAGCAACAACAACAGGATGGTTAAGGTTAAAAAAAAAAAAAAAACCCACAAAAAATAAACAATGATGATGAGGCTGTAAGTAAATAGAAAGTGAGGAACCTGTTGGCGGGAATGCAAAATGGTACGGCAGTTGTGGAAAACAGGAGCGTTTCTTTCAAAAACTAAAAACAGAACTACCACATGGCTCAGCAAGACACCCTGAGGTTATCTACTCTAAAGACCTGAGAACAGAGACTCAAGAAGGAACGTGTACATCAGTGTTCCCTGGGGTGCTATTTACAGCACCCCAAAGGTGGACACCTCCTAAACACCCATCAGCAGATGACTGGGTAAACAAAACACAGCACATGCACACGTGGAATACTATCCAGACAACAGAAGTAAAATCTTAATACATACTACAGTGTGGACAGAGCTTGAAGACATTTTGCTGAGCACAACAAGCCAGTCACGAAAGGATAAATATTGTATGACCTCACATAAAAAGCCAAGAAAAGGAGGCCAATGTACAGAGACCAAAGTTAATTAGTGGTTGTCAGGGACAGAAGGGAGGGGAGAAAGAGGAATGAATGGTAATGGAAATACTGCATTAAGGGTAGTTTAAATATTGCATTAAACAGCCAATTACTACATTATAATGACTGTCAATAAGTTGTACACCTGTAAAAAGTTAAACTGGTAAAACTATGAGATAGGTATATTTATCACAAGGATAAAAAAAAAGTAAAAATAAAAAGAGCAGCTGAGGCTGCTTATATACAATGAAATACCTCATGGGCTTTAGTTTCTGGTAAACCAACAATCTTACCAAATATGATCTCCCTCTTCCAAGCAACTGGTCCCTCTTAACAATATGTCCAAAGTATGAAAAGATAAAGTCTGGCCATCCTGGCCTCCAAGAAACACTCTGGCTGCACTTCTTCCAACACAGATCTATTTGTTCTTTTGGCAGTCCATGGTAATTTCAATATTCTCCTCCAACACCAAAACTCAAATGCATCAGTTCTTTTACCATCTTCCTTATTCACTTTCCAACTTTCGTATGCATATTAGGTTATTGAAAATACCAAGGCTTGGGTCAGGCACACCTTAGTCCTCAAACTGACAGCTTTGCTCTTCAGCACTTTGAAGAGGTCTTGTGTAGCAGATCTGCCAAAGGCAATATGTCCTTTGACTTCTTGACTGCTGCTTCTGTGAGCGTTGATGGTTGATCCAAGCAAAATGAAGTCATTGCCAACTTCAATCTTTTCTACATTTATATTGTTGTTGTTGTCAGGTGCCATCGAGTCAGAACCCACTCATAGCAACCCCATGCACAGCAGAACGAAACAATGTCCGATCCTGGGCCAACCTCACTACTGCTGCCACACTTGAGTCCATCAATGATGCCACCTGGCCAATCCATCTCGTTAGAGGTCTTCCTCTTTTTCTCTGACCCTCCACCTTACCCAGCATGACATCCTTCTCCAGCGACTGTTTCCTCCGGACAATATGTCCAAAGTATGAGAGACAAAGCTTAGCCATCCTGGCCTCCAAGGAGCACTCTGTACTTCTTCCAAAACAGATCTATTGGTTCTTTTGGCAGTCCATGGCACTTTCAGTATTCTCCTCCAACACCACAACTCAAAGGCATCAATTCTTCTACGATCTTCCTTATTCACTGTCCAGCTTTCGCGTCCATATGAGGCTATTGAAAACACCATGGCCTGGGTCAGGCGCACCTTAGTCCTCAAGCTGACATCTCTGCTCTTCAATACTTTAAAAAGTTCCTGTGCAGCAGATTTGCCCAATGCAATACGTCATCTGTTCTCTTTACTGCTGCTTCCGCGAGTGTTGATAGTTGATCCAAGAAGAATGAAGTCCTTGACAACTTCAATCTTTTCTCCATTGATAAGAATGTCGTTTATTGGTCCAGTGGTGAGGATTTTTGTGGATGTTATTTATATGGATGTTATTTATTGGTCCAGTGGTAAGGATTTTTGTTTTCTTTACATTGAGGTGCAACCCATACCGAAGACTGTGGTCTTCGATCTTCACAATAAGTATTTTAAGTCCTCTTGCCTTTCAGCAAGCAAGGTTGTATCATCTCCGTATCGCAGGCTGTTAATAAGCCTTCCTTCAATCCTGATGCCACGTTTTCCGTACTCCCCTTCTCTTACTGTTCTGTGTAAAAACAGACCAGTTGTTGTGCAAGGGGAGGTGACTTACAAATTTTTAAGACCCCAAACACTATTTAACAAACTGGTAGGTTGAACAGAAGTACTACACACGTTACTAGATAAATTAAATGTCTCATGAAACTAAGTCCTCTTCACTTTCAGCAGGCAAGGTTGTGTCATTTGCATACTGCAGATTATTTATGAGTCTTCCTCTAATCCTAATACTATGTTATTCTTCATATAATCCAGTTTCTTTGATTAGCTGCTCAGTTTGTAGATTGCATTAGTATGGCAAAAAGATACAACTCTGACACACTCTTTTTTCTATTTTAAACCATTCATAATCCCCTTGAATTACTTTGCATAGTTAATAAAGTACAAGTAAACATCTTTCTGGTATTCTCTGCTTTCAGTCAAGATCCATCTTACATCAGCATTGATATCCCTCATTCCACATCCTCTTCTGAATTTGGCTTGAATTTCTGGCAGCTCCCTGTCAATGTATTGTTGTCTAGGGAATTGTCTTCCAAATTTCTTAACATAAACTAATGAGTGTGTCCATGCTACAAGGGTTTGTTGCTACACCTCAGTTTGTAGTCTGTCAATTCTGGGAACCCTGCTTTTGGCCAATGCTTCAGTGCTACTGTGACTTCTTCCTTCAATACCGTTGATTCTTATCATACGGTACCTATTGAAATGACTGATCAACAATCACTTCTTTTTTATACAGTAGCTCTGTGTATTCTTTTCATCTTTTTTTGAGGTGTTCAGCGTCATTCAATATTTTGCCCACAGAATTCAATATTGCAACTTGAGGCCTGAATTGTTTTCTTCAGTTCTTGCACCTTGAGAAATGACATGCGTGTTTGTCTCTTCTTATATTCTAACTCCAAGTCTTTGCACATTTCGTTGTAATATTTGACTCTCTACTCAAGCTGCCCTTTGGAAGTTTTTGTTCAGTTCTTTTACTTCATCATTTCTTACAGCACTTTAGCTTCACTCAAAAGCAAGTTTGAGAGTCTCTTCTGACATCCACTTAGGTCTTTCCTTCTTCCTGTTGTTTTAATCACCTCTTGCTTTCTTCATGTGTGATGCTCTTGATGTCATCCCACAACTCTTCTGGTCTTTGGTCAAGAATGTCTAATGTATCAAATCTGTTCTTGAGATGGTCTCTAAATTCAGGTGGGATATGCTCAAGGTCATATTTTGGCTCTTGTGAAGTTGTTTTAACTGTCTTCATCTTCAGCCTGAGCTTTGCATATGAGCAGTTGATGGTCTTTTCCATAGTCAGCCCCTCACCTTTTGTTGGCTTATAATGTAATATTGAGCTTCTCCACTGTCTCTTCCCACATGTAGTCAATTTGATTCCTGTGTAGTCCATCTAGGTGACATGTGGTGAATTGCCTTTTATGATGTTGACAAAGGTATTTGCAATAAGTTATGGGTCTTGCAAAATTCTATCATGCAATCTCCAGCATGATTTCTATCACCAAGGCTACATTTATTAACTACTGATCCTTCCTCTCTGTTCCCACCTTTTTCATTCCAGTCAATGCATCTTTGATTGCATATTTGATGACGTTCAGACTGAAGAAGTTAGTAGAATTCTTCATTTTATCATTATTGTCTTTAGTGCTTGGTGTATACATTTGAATAATAGTGGTATTAACTGGTCTTCCTTGTAGGCCTATGGATATTATCCTATCACAGGCAGCAATCTACATCAAGATAGATCTTGAAATGCTCTTTATTGATGATGAATGTGACAATGAAAGTGATGCCATTCCTCTTCAATCTGTCATTCCTGACACAGTCAACCATGATTCAAAATGGCCAATACCATTCATTTCAGCTCACTACTGACTAGGACACTGATCTTTATGGGTTCCATTTCATTTTTGATGACTTCCCGTTTTCCTAGATTCATACTTCACACAATCCATATTCTGATTATTAATGGATGTTTGCACCTTCTCATTTCAAGTTGTGCCACATCAGCAACTGAAGGTCCCCAAAGCTTAACTCCATCCACCTCATTAAGGTCAACTCCACTATGAGGAGGCAGCTCTTCCCAGTAATATTTTGAGTGCCTTCCAACTTGAGGAGCTCATCTTCCAGCACTATATCTTGTTCTGCTATTCATAGGTTTTCAGTGGCTAATCATTCAGAAGCGGTCTGCCTCTCCTTCTTCCTAGTCTATCTTAGTCTGGAAACTCTGCTGAAACCTGTCTGCCATGATTGACCCTGCTGGAACTTAAAATACGGTGGCAGAGCTTCCAGCATCACAGCAACACACAGCCACCACAATACAATAAACTGACAGACAAGTGGTGGAAACCAAACCAAGTTGAGCTTAAACAGTAAAGAATGTCTGACAGTAACCTTAGCCCTGTGTGTTCCACCTAAGAGTATTCTGCTCTCTTAAGCATTATTTATATGGGATGAAATTGACAACAGCAATTCACAAGATTAGACAGGAACCTTTGGGAGCAGCCAGCTGAAGTTAATGACAGAGAAACAAAGAAAAGGAGGGTGAGAAAAAGCTGCACAACTAAAAGAATGTATGTTATCAATGTCACTAAATGGATCCTGTGACCTTAAATTAGTATATGTTCTGCTGTGTTTTTCTCAACAATAAAACACACTGTACAGAAAAAAAACCTTAGTTATAATGGGGAAAGAGCTCCAATAATATGGTTATGAGACTTGGACCACTTTTATTCATGTGACCTCACTTGCAAACATGTAAAAATTGTACTGCAGTTCTGTTGTGCTATGTAATCAACCATGAAATTGATTATAGGGTCAAAAGGCAGACCTATATTCAATATTGTAGATATTACCAACTGTCATTAAAAACAAAAGGGTACTACTTTCACATTCCCACCACCAATTCACGGAGGGGTTATTTCTCCTAAATCGATCACTATTATCATTCTTTCTAATCTTTCCATTTTTTCTTTTAGGCAAAGCAGGTTACCATAATTTTATTTTCTTTTATCTTACTGTTTAAAATTGCATATCTATGGTTATTTCTCTTTATCTGCTTTTAGCTTGGATGTTCTATCTTTAATTCTTAGCATAGTTAGCAACCTAATAATATACTCATTTTCCCATGTAATCTTCTTCCCCACCCCACCGCTCTTAGCTAGAACACACCCAGTATTTAATAGACATGAGCCCTGAACTAGAAAACCCAATGCCACCCACCCTCACTCCTTCTGTCACGGAGGGTGCCTCCCTCTATGAATTCTTGAGAACAGATCCTTTCACCTACAAGATGAGGCCAGCCCAGGGCTCGTAGGGTCAATCAAGGAAGAGAACAAAAGTGTTCACAGAAACAAAATTCTTAAAGGTTTTCAAGATAGTCATAAGGAAGACTAAGGCTTTTTTTCCTGTCTTCAAAATTCTTAGGGAGAGTTGCACATCTCCATGTTAAGTGGTTGTGGGTAATGAATCACAGGAAGGAAAGAGCAATCTGTAGTCTTGGAAACATCTGGAGCATGTAAGCAAAGAGTGTGGTAGATGGAAGGCTAGGGCTCTCAAGAATGATGCTGGGCAAGAAGGGGCAAGTATCTGACCTAGGCAGCTTAGGGCTGGTTTCCTGATATGGTTGTGTGTGGGCACTACAGGTTTTCCTTCACAAGCATGAGAAATTTGGCTTTTTAAACAAGGGTATGAAATTTCCAGGAAGTTTTATGTGGGCATTCCAGGAAAAAAATCCTCAAAGTAGCCAACTGCTCTTTGGTGGTTGAGAATTAATTGCAAGGGATCATGGAGCAGAGTGGCCTTGCCCATCTGGCCTCAAAGATCTCCAACAATGCGCCTGGAGGTGCAGAAATGCCTGCACCCTTTCTAATATGAGGCGCTGTAAACTAAGGGGAGCCAAAAGAGGGCTCTAAGCACCAGGGAATAAACATCTACATTTAACAAATAAATACCATTAACAACACAACAACAAAAAGAAGAATTGTACTATTTCTAAAATTCTTGGGAGTTAGGATACATAAATATAGTGGTACAGCAACAGATAAGAGTTTAAAATAATATTTAAAAATTTCCCAATTCTAAGTCTTTTACTCTTATGATTGACTACACTATTATTACCTTAATTAGCGATAACATCAAAGTGAATATGAAGCAAAGCAATGCTGAACTTGCTATGAGCAAAAACTCATTCATCTGAGTTGAAAAAATGTGAGGACAAGAAGTTTTATCACTGAGCCGAGGAACCATCATGGCAAGCAGTCAAGTCCCTTCAGGACAAACCCCACTCGAAACCAAAACTCAAAGGGAACACATGAGCAGGAGCAGGCTTGTAAGCTCACTGGTGACCGTGTTGGTCTACTGGTGAATGGAAGTAGGAGAAAGTCAATACTGAAAACATGGGGTTGAGTTCAATCATGTTCCAAACTCCTGTTGACCTTAAGATAAGAGAGAGAGAAGAGGAAGGGCTGGTTGGTCCAAAGTTTGGGGAGACCTGGGAACTCCCAAGCCTGAGGACACTGACCTAGCCACGGTGGGCTAGATCTGAGAGTGAAGCATTCAGCTGATATGAAGTGGGGGGAGATGCACAAGAACACCCAAACTTGCAGATAGTACCCACTTGACCTAGCTTTGATAGGTTCATGAATAGAATTCAATTAAAGAAAAAAAAATTTAATAAAGCAAGCAAGTGTAAATTGCTACAATATGATGAATTTGACCTACACTTTTGGATGTAGCAGCTCAAAATACCAACTGAGAGGGAAGGAGGCTTCACATTATGGATCAAGCCTGTCCACTTGGTATACAGGGTTGATGTTGTTGTTGTTAAGTGCCGTCGAGTCGGTTCCGACCCATAGCGACCCTGTACAGAGTTTCCGAGGCTGTAAATCTTTACGGGAGCAGACTGCCTCATCTTTCTCCCGTGGAGTGGTTGGTAGTTTCGAACTGCTGGCCTATAGGGATGGGCAAATTAGACACTGGTTACTTAAAATGGGGGAGGGGTGGACAGCTCTAATGGCAAGAAGTGGCTGGCTTACATGTATTCAAGAGGGAGTTTAGTTTTAGAGTGTGCAGGGGAAGGTAGAATCCCCACTGAATACTTTTCATCTTGTGTAGATGGGTCTAGTGAGAGGAGATGGGGATGGGGCTCTTTTGATTCAATAGAAATTGTTATAATGACTAACTGTGACTGTCACAACTGTAAAGGTGAAAGTTTTGTAACATAAAGGGGGTAGTAGTTAATCTTACAGTCTAGGAACAGAGGACCCTAGGACCATCAAGGGAGAAAAGCACGAGTGGAATGTGGGACTATACCTAGAGAAGCAGCGACACCAGAGATGGAGGCAGAGATGAGGACATGGAGAGAGGGAGCAGCTGAGGACTCTTAAACTCATGGAAAGAGAAAGGCTGAGTGCTGGTGGCCAGGAGGCAGGCTTGCAGAATGTGCCCTTTGGTTGTTTAAATGATTATTTTATATATTCCTGAATGTTCATGTACATCCAAAAAAAAAAACCCCAGAGGAAATAGAAACAAATACTGTTAAACGATGATGCATGGAGGAGATTGTAATCATTGCAATTAAAAAAAAAAAAATGATTGCATGAGTGCATATAAGAAAGAAAGAAAAATCACTGAATTCTGTCTTGATCTCGGTGAAATTAGGTTTTAAACCTCCTCTTTGCACCTTTCCCAAACATGAGACTCGTAATTCTGTCTGAAAAAAAAAAGAAGTTATCACTGAAACTAAATGGTGGCAGACAGGTCCAAGGACTGGTGCAAGGATGTAACCTCTTTTATGATTTGTGGCAGATCAATAGATGGAGACTGCAAGTAGTGGCAATATGCGGAAATACTCTATTGGAAGCACTGGAACAAATATAACTAAAGATTGTCCTCAGCAGAGAAATAAATTGTTCCACATGCCCCCTTTCAAAAGAGGCCTTTTTTATTTACTATAATGCAAAAACTGGATCACATACAAGTTGGTTTCAAAAAAGTCCATGGAAGAATATAATTGAAAGGTTATGAAAACTTTCTATAAATTTTCTGAGCCCCTTTGTATAATCTTCATATTAATTATTTTACTCAAAACTTCCAAATTAATTACCTAATAAAAAGTGAATATAAAGACTAGGTCAATGGCCTACAGCCTGCCCTTTCTAAACCCTCCACCATTTGAATGTTTTCACATACACAAGTATTATATAGTTGTGTTTAGTTTTCACTTTTATTGTACAGAAATTGGGATGGGTAGCAGCATACTTCAACCACTTGTCTGTCAGTCTGTCCTACTGTGGTGGCTTGTGAGTTTCTGTGATTCTAGAAGTTATGCCACAGCTATTTGAAAGACCAGCAGGGTCACCCATGGTGGAGAAGTGCCAGCTGTGCTGCCAGACAAAGACAGACTAGGAAAAAGGAGGACTACTTCCAAATATTTGGGTCACTGAAAACTTTAAGAATCCAGAATCCTGAATATTGAAACATGATGAACAGCACCAGAATACTGTCAGATATAGTGCCGCAAGATGAGCCCCTCAGGTTGGAAGACATTCAAAATATGACTGGGGCAGAGCTGCCTCCTCAAAGTAGAGTTGCCCATGATGAGGCAAATGGAGCCTTCATTTGCTGAGGAGGCATAAATCAAAATAAGAAACACCGTGAACATCCATTAATAATCAGAATATGGAATGTACAAAGCATGAATCTAGGAAAACTGGACATGGTCAAAAAGGAAATGGAACACATAAACATCAATATCCTAGGCATTAGTGAGCTGAAATGGTTTACTATGCCGGGAATACAAACTGAAGAGGGATGGCATCACATTCATCATCAGAAAGAACCTTTCAAGATCTGTCATGAAGTATAACGCTGTCTGTGATAGGATAATAACCATGTGCCTGTGAGGATGACCAGTTATACCACTATTATTCAAATTTATACACCAACCACTAAAGGCAATGATGATAAAATTTACTAAAGACCGAAGACCAGAAGAGTTGTGGGATGACATCAAGAGCATCAGACAGGAATAAAGCAAAAGGCCATTATGAAAAAAGAAGGAAAAAGTCAAAATGGATGTCAGAAGAGACTCTGAAACTTGCTCTCCAGCATAAAGATGCTAAAGCAAATGGAAGAAATAAGGAGGTCCAAGAGCTGAACAGAAAAATTCAAAGGGCAGCTTGAGAAGACAAAGTCTGGGAAGGAGCAAAGCATCTCTGCGAACAGCCTGATTATCCTGCTCCAGGGCATCCAGGGCCAGGCAGCAACAATGGACCTGCAGGATGAGTGGATTGCCGGTGGATGCCCAGACAGTGGTGATGCATTCATACACATCCGCCTGGCCAACGTCACCAACACGGACTGTTGGGGGCATCGGTTGTGCAGGATGACCTCTTTTAGACAGTCTGTAACATCCTGTACATCCACTTCTCTGATGACATGAACATCACCGCTACCACAGAGCAGCAGCTGCGGATCTTCCATCTGGTATGCAACCTAAGTGGCTAGGGCCAGCATCAATTCTCCAAAAACTCTAAGTGAGGCTGTCCCTTCATACCATCCCCGTCCTCACTCAGGTTCCTCCAGCTCAGCCAACGCCCTGCCAGTGCCGAGTCAGAGAAGGGCACAGGGCCAGCCAAGAGACTGGTCAGACAGACACCTCCTGTCACAGGTGTCTTTCAGAGTCCAACCTCCCAGACTCACCCTGAGACCCAGGGTCTTATTCATTATCTCTGTGGCCCTGGGATAGGTGACAATCGCCTCTTTGGATCATTTGCATCTGAATTTCTGATTTACTAGTTGAGAAAAATTACTGAATAGTTATTTCAACCCTCTTTCGGTAAAGAGTATTAAATGTACTCCACCTGAGTCACCCAAAAAAGAAAAAAGTCATTGGTCTTGCAAAATTCTATTATGTGATTATCCAGCATTATTTCTATCAACAAAACCATATTTTCCAACTATTGACCAACCTTTGCATTCCAATCATCAGCAAGTATCAATTTATCTTTTTTTTCCTCAGTAAATAAATATTTTACTTAAGTTTTTATTGTGACTTGAGTGATCATTTACATGGTAGAACATCAGTTTTACACTCATCATTTCACTGCAATGATTACAATCCCTCCATACAACATTATTCAACAGTATTTGCTTCTATTCCCTCTGGGGTTTTTTGGGGTGGGTGGGGGCGTGGGGGAGGTATACATAGAAACACTCAGGAATGTATAATCATGTAAACAACCAAAGGGTGCATTCTGCAAGCCTGCTTTCTGGCCGCCAGCACACAGGCTTTCTCTCTCCATGCGTCCAGAGTCCTGGTCTCCATTTCCTCATCTCTGCCTCCATCTCTGATGTTGCTGTTTCTCTGGATAGGGTCCCATATTCTGCTCGTGTTCTTCTTCCTTGATGGTCCTAGGGTCCTCTGTTCCTGGAATGTAACATTAACTACTCCCCCTTTTTGTTACAAAACTTTTGCCTTTACAGTTGTGACCCTCGCAGTTAGCCATGGTAACAATTACTCACTACTGAATCATAAGAATCCTATCCCCAGCTCCTTTCACTAGATCCATATAGACAAGATGAAAACTATTCAGTGGAGTTTCTACCTTCCCTGGCACACTCTGAAACTAAACTCCCTCTTGAAAACTTGTAAACTAGTCACTTTCAGGTAGCCAATGTCCAAGCTGTCTATCCCTTATCAACCCTGTATACAGATGGGATAGGATTGATCCTTGAACAATTATGAATACATCTTGATTGTTTGACCAATTTCAGATGAAGAAGTTGGTAAAATTCTTCAATTTCATTATTACTAGCTTTAGTAGTTGTTGCATAAATTTGAATAATGGTGACACTAATTAGTCTTCCTTGTAGGTATATGAATTTTAGCCTATCACAGACAGCATTGTACTTTAAGATAGATCTTGAAATGTTCTTTTTGATGAAAGCTACACCATTTTCCTTTTTAATTTGTTGGTCCCGAAATAGTACACATTGTAAGATTGTCAGATTCATTATGTCCAATACCAGTCTATTTCAGCTCACCAATGCCTATGAGTCCTGGTGTGGCACTGTGGACTGGACTGCAAGATTGGCAGTTCAAACTTACCAGTCGCTCCTCAGAAACCCCATTGTTGTTGTTGTCAGGTGCCATCGAGTCGGAACCGACTCATAGCGACTCCATGCACAGCAGAACGAAACAATGTTCGATCCTGGGCCAACCTCACCA
>NW_006408783.1:603931-608063 GCF_000296735.1 Chrysochloris asiatica
ATTTGCATATCAGTAATTGATGGTCTGTTCCACAGTCTGCACCTGGTCTTGTCTTCACTGATGATATGGAGCTTTTCCATCTTCTCTTTCCACAGATGGGGTATACAGAAACCCCATACAGGGTCTCTATTAGTCAGAAAAGACTTGATGATACTTAACAACAATAATACCTAGGATACTGACCTTGATAAGTTCCATTTCGTTTTTTTACAACTTCCAATTTTCCTAGATTCATACTTCATACATTCCATGTTTCAATTATTAATGGATGTTTACTACTGTTTCTCCTCATTTTGAGTTGTGCAAAGAAAGGTCCTGAAAGTTTTACTCCGTTTGTGTCATCACGGTCAACTCTACCTTGAAGAGGCAGTTTTCTTCCAATCCTATTTCCAGTGTCATCCAACCCAAGGGGCTCATCTTCCAGCACTATAGCTAAGACTATTCTGGTGCGAGTCATAACATGTTTATCTGCCAGCACTATTTCAAGGTTTTCAGTACCTAAACATTCTGAAGTAATCTACATCTCCTTCTTCCTAGTCTGATTTAGCTCCACTGAAACCTCTTCACCATGGTGACCCTGCTGGTATTTGAAAAACCAGTGGCATAGTTTCCAGAATCACAGCAACAAACAAGTCACCACAGTATGACAAACGGACAGACGAGTGGTGGGCAAAGGAATGAGGACAACAGACACCTGCTGCTGTAGTCAAAAGAATCCTCTCCCATTCACCTCTCATCTGCCTGCAAGGGAAGTGGCTTGCTAAATTATGTTACATTGTTCAATAACATGGAATTTGAACTCCAGACTCTTGGTTCATAAATCCCCTATGTTTTAATAACATATTAAAAATACAGATTCTCTGATTCTGACTCAGTAGGTACATGATGGAATCTAGGAATCTTCATTTTAGCAAGCAGCTTGGAGGATTCTGGGACTAGGAGTCCATACCCGGATGAATACTGCATTAAAACATGATACTGGTGCAGGTATGCAGAATGTGCCCTGTGGTTGTTTAAATTATTACATATTCCTGAGTGTTTCTGTGCAC
This sequence comes from Chrysochloris asiatica, assembly GCF_000296735.1. NCBI lineage: Eukaryota > Metazoa > Chordata > Mammalia > Afrosoricida > Chrysochloridae > Chrysochloris > Chrysochloris asiatica. The sequence continues at coordinate 604,981 of NW_006408783.1, forward strand.
ATCCCTCCCCCATAACAAACAAACAAACAAACAAACAACAAAAACAGAAGAAATAGAAGCAAATACTGTTGAATGATGATGCACGGAGAAAATTGTAATCATTGCAATGAAACGATGGTGTAAAGTTGATGTTCTCCCATGTAAACTATCATTCAGTGCACAACAAAAACTTTAAAAAACAAAACAAAAACATGCTACTAGAGTCCTGGGGTGGCGCAGTAAGATATGAGCTTGTTGTTGTTGTTGTGTGCCGTCGAGTCGGTTCCGACCCATAGCGACCCTGTACAGGGTTTCCGAGGGTGTAAATCCTTACGGGAGTAGAAAGCCTCATCTTTCTCCCGTGGAGCAGCTGGTAGTTTCGAACCGCTGACCTTTAGGTTCACAGCCCGATTCGTAACCACTACGCTACCAGAGCTCCTTAGTAAGATATGTACTGAACCACAAAATTGGTCTGAACTGGAAGGTCAGCGGTTCAAACTCATCAACGCTCCTCTGAAACTCTACACAGGGTTGCTGTGACTCGGAACTTACTGGGCAGTACTAACAAGTGGAAAGACTTGTGAAAATGAAAAGACAGTATTAAAGGTCTAGTCCTCTCTGATCAAATTCAATCAAGACTGTTAACATGTGGGAACTAAAGCTGTTTTATTTCAGAAGGCACTTTTCAGGCCTAATTTGAGATTGAACTTTTACAATAAACTCTTTTATAGATGAACACTTGCCTTTCTTGTTTAGGAAAGGAGCTGATCTGTTGAGGAGTGTCTCCTGTCTAAGCTAATACTTGTCTCCTGGAATACAGTTGATTAGAGCCACTTACTAGTAGTTACTATGAAGGCATCTGGACACAAAGGCAAGAGGACACTGTGAGGATATTTTGTGGTAGCAGATAGAAAGTGGAAAGGATGCTTTCAGGAATCAATGTTTTTTCTTAGATAAAAATGAATCATTCTTCCCCAGACCACTGCAGTTCAACAACTCAAAAGTTCTGTGTGGATGCCTTCCCATTCATGCAGAGGTAAGAGATCAAAATAACTGTGGAGAGTTAAAAGAAAACAAACTTTCTGATGATCTGAGAAGCATAATTCAGAATACTCCGGGAGGTGGGCCCTCAAAGCTTTCTGCCCCAAGGTGAGGTTCTCTTTCAGTTTCTCTGATGCTATTCTTTGGAGTATCTTTAAGCTTGATATTAATTTCCACCTGCAACCGATTGAGGGCAGGATGGTTTATATAGAAATGTTTGCCCAGAATGACTGTGTGGTGCAGTGAATAACTTCATGTGTCTCTTCTGGCCACAGAGTCTTTGTAACTCCCACCAAACTCCTGTTTCCTGGTGGCGCTGGGTAAAAGAAGGTGGGAGAAGATACTGATAGCATGTCATGATGAGCTGTGGATGTCAACAGAACTGACTGTAATTGTAAAAATCTGACATTCTAGTATGGGTCCAAAAAGAACATCTTAGAAACAGGAGGGGCAATCTCACTGAGCCTCCTCGACCCGAGGCAGAAAGCTGTGACCCTGGAGGAGTGGCTGAGAAGCAGCTGACAGTAGAACCAAGAACCAGCCCACGAGCAACTACAGCTGAGTGACTTTAGGCAGGAAGCCTGTTTGCAGAGTAGAGCGCCTCCAGGCACTAATTGGGGGAGTGCGGTAGGTTTGCTGACCCTTGGAGCTCAGAACAAGTGCCTTCAGCCTGAGGCTTATGGTGGAGAGGTAAGTCCTGTGGGCACTGATTTGTTGTGGTGGTTGTTAAGTGCCATAGAGTTAGTTCTGACTCATAGCGACCAAAGAATGGCTGGTGAGTTTGAACCGGTGACCTTGTGTTTCAAAATGACCATGTGGTCCAGTGCTTTCTCCCACAGCACCACACCATGACTCCGTGAGCATTTATTATTGTTGATGTTAAGTGCCACTAAGTCTTGTCTGACTCACAGCGACCCTGTATAACTTCCGAGGCTGTAAATTTTTATGGGAACTGAAAGCCTCATCTTTCTCCCGCAAAAGCACTGGTAGTTTCGAACTGCTGACCTTGAAGTTAGCAGCCCAACTCGTAACTAGTACGCTAGCTTTATAACATTGGCCAGGCGGAAAGAGGCCTGCCTACGGGCATGGCCGAGGAGAGGCTGTCCTGACCAGGACAAAGCCCAGAGCACTTTCTGATCTTGGATTGTAACCTGATGACTTCCCTAAGCAGCCCCATAACTGTGAGTATGGGGTCTGAGTGCTACGTGGCCACTGCAATGAATTAAGGCACCCAGATGTGGAGGAAGAGTGTGTGGTGGGAGGAATGTTCAGTGCTCGTATTTTAGACTCTGCCAGGTGTCTTCCACTATACAGAAGTAAAAGGTGTCCTATGTGATGATTTACAAAACACAGATATTTAGGTAGCAAATTATAGATAATTTCTATAGTCTACCAGATTATAGATAAAAGTCTTTCAAACTGTGGAACCCTCGAGGATAAATTTTTTACATAAAAGAAGGTCTATGGCAGACAGCTATTATTTTGGCTATGGGAGGCCTGTGCTCCTTCTGAAAACTGTCCTTTCTTTGGGGGAAGCTCTCCTCCCACCAGCCTTCCACCTGGTTATACCATCTCAGTAAATCTGATCCTATGCTCAGATAGTATTAACTGGTACAGAGCTGGGCACTGGTGGCAACCTCCCATAGTATTTACAAACTGGGACTAAGAAATGTAGCTGGAACAGAGAAACTATTCCAAAATGTAGAGGACAACTAAAAGGGGGTAGAGTAGGGGATGAATACAGTGGACTTCCTGGTTCCCTGTTAGTTCTGGCTCTAGTCCGTTTAAAAAGTCTTACTCTTCAAAAGAGTCTTCATTTGTAAAAGACAATTCCAATTAAGCTCCAATTACTAACATGGGTTTCTTCTGGTCATGGAATATGAGTATTGGTCACAATTAAAGCAACCTATTGATGTAAATCCATATTAGCAATAGGAGCTGTTTGAATTGTATTGATGTAAAGGAGTCCTGGTGTGGCGCTGTGGGCTAATGCGCTGGACTGCAAAGCCGATTGAGCTACATGGTTCAAGCTCACCCTATATGCTCCTTGGAAACCCTATACA
>NW_006408783.1:608328-624227 GCF_000296735.1 Chrysochloris asiatica
AAAGATGAGGCTTTCTACTCCCGTAAAGATTTACACCCTCGGAAACCCTGTACAGGGTCGCTATGAGTCGGTTCCGACTCCACGGCACATAACAACAACAACAACAACATAGGAGTCCTGGTGTGGCACTGTGGGTTAATGTGCCAGCCTGCAAAGCCGTTTGAACTGCATGGTCGGTGGTTCAAGCTCAACAGCTGCTCTTCAGAAATGCTACAGTTTGAACTGTAAGGTTGGCAGTCACCATCCGCTCCTCCGAAACCCTAGACAGGTCACTATGAGTCAGAACCGACTTGACAGCACTTAACAACAACACTAAAGCAATAAGGAGGCCTAGTGGTACTGCAGGATAGCGCTGGAATGTTAACTGCAAAGTCAACAGTTTAAATCCACTAGCTGCTCCATGGGAGAAAGATTAGATTTTCTGTTCTCTTAAAGATTTACTGCCTCAGAAACCCTAGACAGGGCCACTATAAATTGGGATCCATTTGATGGCGGTGAGTGGGTAACAGAGGAGTAACCATCGGGGAATCATGCAGCTTTCCAAACGGTCACATTTGGAGAGGGCACTGGGACGGACTCACAAGCAGTACAGACTTTCACGAGAAGAGTGTTACTATATATATATATATATGGAGAGAGAGAGAGAGAGAGAACACGCGAGGGAGGGAGCGAGCGTGTGTGCCGGCAGTATAATGTAATGTTGAAACAGGGCTTCAGAGTCACACAGACCAGGTTGTGTCTGTGTCTGTTGGAGAGTTACTTAATTTATTTTAAATCATATGAGCATATGATTTAAAAACAAACAAACAAACATAAAATAGAGTCTCTGAGTACCTATCTCATAGAGAAGATACAGATTAAATAAGAATGTACAAAACACTTAGATTGTACTTATGCCGAGATATACAAATATTAACAATAATTATCTCTACGTAACAGGGTTATATTTTTCATTGTTTTCCTTAACTGTACTTTCCATTAAAAAGTCTTAAACTATCTTTGATTCTTTTTTCAACACCTTCCCAACCCTGGTATTTAATCTGCAAATCCTGCAGATTCTGTTTCAGAAAAGTTTTTCCCATTTGAGTCTGCAAGACCTGCCCCTGTTTGTATAGGGTTTCCAAGGAGCAGCTGGTGAGCTGGAACCACTAACCATGTAGCGTTCGAGACCATTGCTGTTACCACTGTGTCAATCCATCTCTTTGGGGGTCTTCCTCTTTTTGATTCACCCTCTACTTTACCAAACATGATGTCCTTCTCCAGGGACTAATCCCTCCTGCTAACAGATCTAAAGTAAGAGAGATGAACTCTCAACACCCTGGCTTCTAAGGAGCATCTGGCTGTATTTCTTCCACCACAGATTTGTTTGATCTTCTGGCAGTCCACAGTACTTTTAATATTCTTCCGTAACATCATAATTCAAATGCATTCATTCTTCCATAGTCGTCCTTATTCATTATACAACTTTCACATTCATATGAGGCAACTGAAAAGACCATGGCTTGGGTCAGGTGCACCTTAGTCCTCACACTGATATGACAACTTTGCTCCTGAACACTTTCAAGAGGTCTTGTGCAGCTGATTGCCTAATCCATCATTTGATTTCTGGACTGCTGTTTCCATAAGTGTTGATTGTGGATTCAGGAAAAATGAAGTTTTTGACAACTTCAATCTTTTCTCCATTTATCATGATGTTATGTATTGGTCCAGTTTTGAGGACTTTTGTTTTCTTTACATTAAGGTGCAATCCATACTAAAGGTTGCACTCTTTGATCTTCATCAGTATCTTAAGTTTTCTTCCTTTCTAACAAGCAAGGCTGTATCATCTACATATCACAGGTTGTAAATGAGTCTTCCTCCAATCCTGATGCCACAATGTTCTTCATATAATCCAGCTTCTCGGATTATTTGTTCAGTATACAGATTGAGAAATCCTGGTGTGGCACTGTGACTTAATGCACTGGACTACAAGGTCGTTTTAAACCATGAGGTCGGCAGTTCAAGCTTACCAGCAACTCCTCGGAAATTTTATACAAGGTCTCTGTGAGTTGGAACCCACTCAATGGCACTTAACACCATGACCAAATACAAGCTGAGTCCTGGTGTGCTGTTGCGGGTTAATGAGCTGGGCTACAAGGTTGGTTTGAGCCGCAAGGTCGGCGGTTCAAATTCATCAGCCTCTGAAACCCTATACAGGGTCATTATTAGTCGGAACTTCCTCAATGTCACTTAACAACAACAACAGCACACAGATTGAAGCCTGTGTTGAAGTAAGTTCAGCCAGAGTGCTCCTTAGAAGGCAGGATGGCCAGACTCCATCTCTCATACTCTGGGCTTATTATCAGGAAGGACCAGTCCCTGGAGAAGGACGTCATGTTTGGTAAAGTGGAGGATCAGAGAAAAAGAGGAAGGCCCCTAACGAGACAGTCTGATTCAGTGGCAGCAGCAGTGGGCTCAAGCATAACAATTATTGTGAAACTGGTGCAGGACCAGGCAGTGTTTTGTTCTGTTGTGTATAGGGTCACTATGAGTCAGTACCAACGGCACCTAACAACAACAACAACAACAACAACAATACAGATTGAATGTTGAAAAGATACAACCCTGATGTATCTGATTTTAACCATTCAGTATTCCCTTGTTCTGTTCTAACTGCCTCTTGGTCTATATATAGGTTTCTCATGAGCACAATTAAGTGTTCTGGAATACCCAAAAAGTGGAAACAACCTAAATACCCATCAAATGATAAATGAATAAACAACAGAATATTACTCAACCAGAAGGAGAAATGACGTCTACAGTATGGATGGAGCTTGAAAACATTATGCTGTGTAAAATGAGCCAGTCACAAAAAGATAAACGTTGTTGTTGTTAAGTGCCATTGAGTCGGTACCAACTCAGAGCGACCCTATGCACTGTCCAGCTTTCGCATGCTTATGAGGCTATTGAAAACACCATGGCTTGGGTTAGGTGCACCTTAGTCCACAAGCTGACAACTTTGCTCTTCAACACTTCAAAAAGTACCGTGGTGGCTTGTGAGTTGCTGTGTTTTGGAAGCTATACCATGGGTATTTTAAATACCAGCAGGGTCAGCCATGGTGGACAGGTTTCAGATGAGCTTCCAGACAAAGACAGACTAGGAAGAAGGATACACAAACTACTTCCAAATATTTAGTCACTGAGAACCTCATGAATGGCAGAGAAACACTGTCAGATATAGTGCTGGAAAATGAGCCCCTCAGGTTGGAAGGCACTCAAAATATGACTGGGGAAGAGCTGCCTCCTCAAAGTAGAATTGACCGTGCTGGTGCGAATGGAGTAAAGCTCATGGGAGTAAAGACCTCGAGACCTTCATTTGCTGATGGGCACAACTCAAAATGAAGAGAAATAATTGTAAACATCCATTAATAATCGAAACATGGAATGTACCAAGTATGAATCTAGGAAAATTGGAAATTGTCAAAAATGAAATGAAACGCATGAACATCGATATATTAAGCATTAGTGAGCTGAAATGGACTGGTATTGCCCATTTTGAATGTGACAAACATTGTATGACCTCACTTATATAAAAAGATTATAGGCAAATATACAGAGACCCAAGTTTATTAGTGGTGTGGTGCTGTAGGAAAAGCACTGGACTGTTAAGTCAGTTTGAACTGCAAAGACGGAAGTTTAAACTCGCCAGCTGCTCCTCTGAAACCCTATATAGGGTTGCTATGAGTCAGAATTGACTCAACGGCACTTAACAACAAGAGGGGTAGGCAGGAGGGTGAAATAAAAGGGATGATAACAGGGTATTAATTAAGGGTAAGGTCATATTGCCAATTGTTTTCATTGCTGTCTGTTGTACACCTGCAAACAACTGAGTTGGCTAAAGTTGTAGCACATTTATAACAACGACCAGGACCACAACAAAAGTATTAGCTGAGGCTGCATCTATACAATCATATATACCTCATGGGACTTGGCTCTTTGGTTTGGAGGTTTAAGATCATAGTTTCATGGGATTAGTCTTAACAGCATTTTTAATGCCTCTATTATGCTTTCTAGTTTGGTATGTGTGCTTGGGATTATAAAAGCTTACAATTGGCCATCCAAAGTACAATTGGTCTCTGGAAAACAGAGGAAGATGGGGAGTCTGGAATAGGAAGGTATGGAATGTGTGGCTTATTACCTCCTTTGGCATAAGACTAGAAGTGGCTGGTGCCAAGCGTCCATTATTGTGCATTTTGACCAGACTATAGAAGGCTCCTAATTACTAAAAGGGGGTTAATGCAAAGCAGGATTTTCAATGATCATGGACTTCGGTCTTTCTGGAGTTATGGAGGTTAGATGAATCCCTGAGATAATCTTTAAACCTAAACCAAAAACATTCCCTGAAGTTTTCTTAAAACCAAGCAATAGTATTATTTAACTAGTAAGAGCGTCTGCCTTGAGCATTATGCTCTTAGAAGATCTATCTATACAGGATCAAACTGACAACTGGAAAGATTAGACAGGAACCTTAGTGTGCAGTGTGAGATGATATTGATGGAGGAAGAACAACTCAGAAAAGGTGGGTGAGAAGGATGCACAATTTGAAGGATGTCATCGACGTCACTCAATTTGGAGAAACTGTTGAACTGAAGTGTGTTTTGCTGTGTACACTCTTAACAACAACAACAACAACAAAAAATTAAATTTAAAAAGGAGGTAGGGGAAAAGCAATGTAGAAGTGGTGAAGTATCCAGCAAATGGGTTAGAAAAGAGGAAAGTTTTCTGTTATCTCCTGTGAGGTAAATCAGGCTAACTTTGTGAGAGAACCGCTGGGAAGATCCACAAACACCGTACGTACTTCTCAGGGACTAAGAGAAACTAATCCCCAGGGATTGGAGTCCATACACAATGCTAAGAACCCATGGGGACTTCTCTCCAGATATGGGGAAAGACTTATTGCCCAGAAGATTCCAATCGGGTTTGGGGATTTAGCCTTAACATAACTTCAAGGGATTGAGACTGCCCTCCCCACACATAACATGAGCTCTGCTTTCAAGGCCATGTGTGGCCAGAGCCATCCCCGCCGTAATCGGATTCCGAACGCACAGCCTGAGGGAGCGGGGGGAGGGTGCGAGGATAGCTCCAATCTGTTGTCCGCAGCAGCACCAGACAAAAAGCACAGGAAAGCATAAACGTCCACAACCCTTAACCACTGTACGGAAATAAAAGCCTCTCAAGGACTGGGGAGAAGTGACAGAGCCCTTCCCAGCCCAGGCCCGAACACAGTGCGCCTATTGCTGTTTTCCAGCCAGAAGGGGCCAGGACCCCCGATCTCCGAAAGCTGACCTGCGAGTAAGGGAGACCCTCCCCGGGTCAGAGTCCAACCTTGAGCAGAGGGCAAACAAAAGGATGGTTTTGAGAGGTCGTGCCGGGGGCAGAAGAGCCAATAAGTGAGAGGGTAGGCTCAGGGACTTCCCAGGGAGCAGGACCAGGTCCCGGCTGGGGCGACCAGAACTTCCAAGGCTGCGCGCTCCGACGCGAAGTGGCGGCCGCGGAGCCCTTCTTACCATCTCCTTGCGCAGGAGCGCTAGCGCCGCGTCCAAGTTGGGGGGCTTCGCTGGCAGCGCCGCGCCTCGTGCCGCGCTACCCGCAGCGCCCCCTCGGCTCAGCTCGTCCTGGATGCGCGACTTCTGCGCGTACAAGCGCTCCAGATGCCGCCAGCCGCCCGGCGCGCCGCCGCCAGACGACGAGTTGAGCAGCCCGCTTAGGCTCTTCGGCAGCGGCGGCAGCCCGTCGACCCGTAGGCCCCGCACGCCTTCCGAGGCTCCTGAGCCCGCCGATCCCGATGGCGCCCACCCGCTCATGGCTCCGCGGGCAGAACTGGCCAAACTCGCGGCTCCATTCGGAGCCCCAGCCGTCGCGCCCCGAGTCAGTCCCGGCGCCCCGCCCCGCGTCCTGCCCGCCGGCGCCCCGCCCCACCCTCAGCCTCCACCTTTAGCCCCGCCCCTTCCTACTTCTCCGCTCCCCGCCCCTCCTAGGCTCCCCTCCCGCCAGCACCATTGCCCGCTGCCCGCGCACTCACGTCAACCGACGGCGAGCACGCCCGGCCACGCCCACCGCAGTCGCTGCTTATAAGTACGGGGCCTCGTAGGTGCGGAGTAGAGCTCCAGAGGCACGGTTGTTGCTTGCTCCCTGCAGAGGTTTCCGTAATTGAAAGTACCGCCAGGCCGTCCGAGACTGCCTTCGATTGTCTGTCTCCTAGGCCAGGGCCTTACGGACTAGCTGGCAGATGGAAGGGAGAGAAAGCCGAGCTGGACCGGGGACCGCTGGCGCCGAGCACCCGCGGTCGCCTCTTTCCACCTGGTGCAAGGCAGCGCCGGAGCCCCGGGGCGCCGCGTACTTCGGGTCTCTTCGCCCGAGGAGGGCTCAGTCCTTCATTGCGAAGCTCCTGGCCTCCTTAGCGTCCGTGTTCCCAGCCACCCAGAGTAGCGTCGGTGCATTTTCAAATGCAAACGAACATTTCTTTTCAACCTGTCGCTGAACACAGGAGTAATTAATTCTAAAGGGAAATGTGGGAGAAAGAGATTAAATCAGGAAACGATCAATCAATTCTGCGGTGAAAATAAACACGCAGGACTCACACTCACGCTTCAGAGAGACATGATCTACCTCTTAGAGGAGGACTGAAAATAACAAATGGCTATGGCCAGATTGTTGTTGTTATGTGCCGTGGAGTCGGTTCCGACTCATAGCGACCCTGTACAGGGTTTCCGAGGCTGTAAATCTTTACGGGAGCAGAAAGCCTTATCTTTCTCCCACGTCACAGGTGGCATTTTCGAACTGCTGACCTTGCGGTTCGCAACCCGATTCCTAACCACTACAATTAGAAACAGAAAACTGAGGAGGGAAGGGCTGGTTTACAGCACAGCCCAAACGAGAATTTAAAACCAACGCAGTATAGAGAGTGGATGTTGTCAATGCCCTCTCATTATTGTTTCTCATCATTTTAAAAGGTATTGAAATATTCTAAATACATCCAATAGGATCATAACTAAAAAGTATTCTGAGCTCTTCAGACAAGTAATGTAAAAGACCCGTCGACCTGCACATTTCATTGGTCACCCCATTGAGCATTGATTAACCCTCTCCCACCAGCCCAGTTTTAGACATCGGCACAATGTCTTCTGTTTGATCCTAGTTACGAGATGAGACTCTGCGGAAAAAGAGAGTCTCCCCACACCTCCCCACCCCCACACACAGCCTGCGTGCATAGTGGTAGGGAGGGAGGAGGGCACCAGGAAGGTTTACCAACCCACCCACATGCCATCTTATCACTGGGCCTCACCTTCCCTAACTACTTAGTCACATTTCCTGATCTCAGGTATTCACTCATTTGCCTATCAACACTGGGTGTCTTTGGCAGAGTTACTGTTTGACTTGTGGAAGTGAGAAGGGTGTGGTAAGTATTTTGATCTTTCATTCCCTTGCTAACATGAATTCTTTTTAATTTGGTGTATTAATTTACTGTCTGAAACCTCACAAAAATCACTTTATTTAGGTGATAGATGGGTGCACTAGTAATGAGTCCTGGTGTGGAGCTGAGGGTTAATGTGCTGGACTGCAAGGTCGGTTTGAACCACAACGTCAGTGGTTCAAGCTCACCAGCCTCTCCTAGGAAATTCTATACAAGGTCATTATGAGTCTGAACAGACTCAATGGCACTTAAAAACGATGGAAATGAAATCATTTTAAAGCAACAGAGCACTGAAATGATTTTAACACATACACTTGGGAAAATTATGGGTGATAAAATGGAAAGAGGGTGAAGACCAACTAAACAGCAGCCTGAAGTCCCTGGGTGCAAAGAAGGCCTTCTAGTCCATTCCAACTTACTGTGACACTATAGAACAGCATAGAACTGCCCTTAGGGTTTCCAAGGCTGGTGTAAGATAAGCACTGGATCCTATACAGGGTCCCTATGAATCAGAACCAACTCAATGGCACCTAATAATAATAACAAGTTTTCTAATAAACATTGTAACTGTGAATATATGTGGCCATTGTAATGAATTATCAAAGTCAGCAGAGAAGTAGAAAGTGCAGTGGGAGAGACAACTGGTGTCAGAATTAGTACAAAGATTGGAAACTGGAGCCCTGTCTTACCTCTGCCTCATAGGACTACTCATCCTTGGGCTCAATCTGATGGTGATTCTCTTTCCCCTAGTGAAATTACAGGTCAGACCTCATGCCATTTTAGTTAATAAACTCTTCTAAGTCAGAAAACACAAGTTCCTAGTCCAGTGTGGTGGTGTTGTTTTGTGCCATGGAGTCAGTTCTGAGTCATAGCAACCCTGCACAGGGTTTCCGAGGCTGTATATCTTTATGGGAGCAGAAAGCCTCATCTTTCTCCTGCAGAACCACTGGTAGTTTCAAACTGCTGACCCTGAGGTTAGCAGCCCAATTCATAACCACTACGCTACAAGAGCTCCTTCTAGTCCAGTGTACTAACCATTAATCCATACCTCTTAGATTTTGTAGATCAAACTTTGGGCCTAGGCTTGGAGCACACCAACATTAAGTAGATGATGCTACCAGATGCCCTCAAGTTGATTCCAACTCATGGTCACTCCATGAATATTAGAATAGAACTGTGCTCCATACAGTTTTCAGTGTCTGATTTTTTGGAAGTAGATCACTTAGGACTTTCTTCTAAGAAGGACTCGAATCCCATCAAAGTTTTCAGTTAGCAACTGAGTGTTCTAACAATTTGCACCACTCAGGAACTTAATTGTTGTTGCCATTAAGTGCCATCGAGTTGGTTAAATGCCATCTGACTCATAGCAACCTTGTACAGGATTACCAAGGAGTAGCTGGTGGGTTTGAACCACCAACATTGTGGCTAGCATTCCACGGCTTATCCTATGGTGTGACACCAGGACTTCCCCCAGGGACTTTGTTGTTGTTAAATGCTGTCAAGTCAGTTTTGACTCATAGTGACTCCGTATAGGGTTTCCAAGGAGTGGCTGGTGGGTTTGAACCACCAACTTGTGGTTTTTAGTCCAGTACTGATCCTACAGTGCCATACAAGGAATCGGATAAAGCCCCAAATCAAAAACCCAATCTCACTGCCGTCAAGTCAATTCCATCTCATAATGACCCTGTAGGGTTTCCAAGATAGTAAATCTTTACAGGAGCAGACAGCCTCATCTTTCTCTCTTGGATTTGAACCCCAACCTTTCTGTTAACAACTCGATGCCACATCCATAAGTGGATCTAAAATCATGTTTCCTTTCCATGCCAGGAGTTCAGGTATGAACTCACCTGTGAATTTTGGAGGATTTACCAAGAGGTAAATTCTGTCTTTTCACCACTGCATCCGTTTTTTCATTACTGCAGCCACTTGTCCAAATCCACCTATAATCTCCACTCAATTTATGGAGTTTTTTGTGTGACAATTTGTTTATGTAAAGATTATAGCCTGGGAAATCCTAGGGGTAGATCTGCTTTGTGTTACAAGGTCTGTAGGAATAGAAATCAATGCAACAGCAATGAGTTATCATTTATAAAGCACTTTCTCATTAAGTTTTTCTCATTTGATCTGCTTCAGTGTGGTAGATTGCTTTTATACAAGACCTCTCTAGCTATGGTCTTTTAATTCCCACCAAATGATTGAATGGGTCTATGCAAATAAGGTGCTTGTGTCCCAAGGGGATTGGACAGCTCGCTAATAATGCAAATAAGATGTATGGAACCCTAATGAAGGCATTGGTTGTTGCCTTCAATTAGGCTTAAAAGAGAGCCAATCCCAGAATAAAGGGGGGACCTTACTACCTCTAAGAAAGAAGAGCTAGACATGGAGTGTGTTCTTTGTACATGGAACTCCTGCACTGAGAATCTCCTAGACCTAACAGAGAGAGGGATCTGCAACATGGAAGACAGCAAAATACAGTGGCATAGCAATAGCAATGAGAGACAGCAAGATCTAGGAGAGGTTTTGGTGGGTCCTGCCAACCCACGAAGCTCAGAGTTTATTACTTGTCTAAGAAGACCTACAGCACGGACAGGCAGCAGAGGACAAGAAGAAGCTGTCCTGATGGAGAAACTGTTTCCTGAGTTATTTCTGTTACTTCCAAATGAACCCCCATCCCAAGTTGCACCCTGTTACTTCCCCATAATTGCACCCTGTTAAACCCCATAATTGTGAGGATTATCTATGAGTTCTGTGTGGCCATTGCCATGAATTGTCAGACCCAAAAGAGAAGTAGAGAGTGCTCTGGGTGGAATGGCTGGTGTCAGGATTGATAAACAGTCTGGAGACAGGAGGCATGTCTGACTTCCGCTTCATAGGAATCAGTTTGGGACTGTTGATGCTGTTAGCGATTCTTTCTTTCTTTCATGAAGTTTGTGGTCAAACGACCCCACCACACTGCCATCTTTACATTCGCACAACAACTGGGAGTAAGAGTCCTATCTGACAAAATAAACCCATAAAAAGTAAATAATCTGCCCAAGTTTGCTTAACTAATAAAGGAGAGGATCTATCCATAGGATATGGCTTTCTTATTGTCAGAGGCAGGATTCTGTTGATTTGTGTAAAGACCTGATCAGAGTCTGCAGTTAGAAGGGATAGCGAAACACTGAAAATGGAAGAAATCACAAGGGAGAGTGTCCTTCAAGCAGTATTTAGAAACACCTTCACTAACTAGTCCTTTGACCTTTAAAAAAAGGCAGAAGAGAGTGCAGAGATCTAATGTTGTCTGGAATGGAAAATACAGTAAAAGAATGAAAAAATTTTGAGAAGGATCTGCAACTTGCACATAAAATGATTTTTTATGTGTAAGGTGAAGTGCATAGCTGAGGAAGCTTATCCAGACAAGAAAATGCCCTTGGAGAGAAAAGAAGAAGGAACACAGAAGGGTTTTCATTTGTGATTCAATCTGGTGGAAGAGGAGATGGGAAGTGCATTGACAAGTTCACGTAGTCAGCATACAAAACCATGACAAGAAGACATGGTGGAACAAATGAGCATGCTGCTGGGGAGAGAAAACACATACTCTGGGATAACAAAAGATTGTAATCTAGCATTCATTTACCATAATCTACTTCGTGCCAGGAAAGGTGCTAGGCTCAAAGATACAAAAAAACTAAGACAATAAATGAAATACTTTTTAGCAATAGCATACTTACTTTATCAGTGAGGAAGCCTGCCATTCAAACATCAGACCTTGCTAATTTAAAAAAAGAATAATTTTCTTCTATGTGGTTTACAGTTTGAAAAATACTTTTGCATGCATTATCTCATTTCATCAAAATATGCTTCCCAACTATTGGATCCCTAGATTGAGGCCTTCCTCTGAAGCCATTGTTATTTGCTATTAAGTCAATTACGAGAAGTCAGAGGAAAACTGCCCCATAGGTCTTTACGGGAACAGATCAACCAACATGTCTTTTCTCTTATGGAACACTTGGCGGATTTGAACTGCCCACTACTGGGTGAACAGTAGAGTGCTTTAACCATTTTGCCAACAGGGCTCCTTTTCTGAGACTATTTAAAATGGCTTTATATCCCCCATGTAAACAGCTCTCCCATGAAAACTGTCCTGGTGTGGCGCTGCAGGATAATGCACTGGACTGCAAGGTCGGTTTGAATGACAAGGTCAGCGGTTCAAACCAACCAGCTGCTTATTGGAAAACTTATACAGGGTCACTATGAGTTGTAACTGACTCCACAGCACATAACAGCAACAACAACAACAATGTAAACAGCTAATACGCTCCTCTGCGATATCTCCTTAGGTTCTACAGTTAGTCTTCTGTTAAGACGTGGATTTTAATTACTTTGTCCCCTCAATTGCTCTCTTCAGACACATCTGTTTTTGGTTTTGTTTTTAATGTAGTGTTCATATGGAAATGAAGAATTTCAAATGTGTTTCATAAGTTCTAAATCGGATTGGAAGGAACCCTGCTGGCACAGTGGGTTACATGGTGGGCTGCCAACCCAAGGTCAGCAATTTGAATCCAGCAGCACTCTGAGGGAGACAGATGAGGATTTCTGCTCCTGTGGCGCTGCAGGTTAATGTAATGGACTGCGAGGTCAGTTTGAATGGTGAGGTAGGCAGTTCAAGCTCACCAGCCGTTCCTGGGGAACCCTATACAGCGTTACTGTGAGTCAGAACTGACTCTATGGCAATTAACAACAATAATAAGAAAGTCCAGCCTCAGAAGCCCTACGCAGGGTGGCTGTGCGTCAAAGGCACACAGCAGCAGCAGCAATAAATAGGATTGGATGCTTAATTTAAAATTAAAGTTCACACATCACACTTCTGAATAATGAACTTTAAACCAACTTTCATTTTAACTCCTTTTCAATAAATTGCACAAGAGATAAACAATCTATTTCCATAAGAGTAAAGTTTTTTTTTTGTTTTTTAAGTAGTAGAATTGGGAAAACAAATATATGCTTTTGCAGACATAGAAAATTTCTGGAAGGACATTTAAGAACCCATTAACAGTGGTTATTCTGTTGTTGTTGTTAAGTTCCATTGAGTAAGTTCTGACTTATATCAACCCTGTATAGGGTTTCCAAGGAGCAGCTGGTGACTTTGAACTGCTGGCCTTACGGTTCAAACTGACCTTGCAATCCAATGCTTATCATACAGCACCACACCATGGTTCCTAAGGTGTTGAAAAAAGGGACATTTTGAACATTTTTCTTCATAGCCTTTTGTAATATTTGAATTTTTGCCTTAGACACATAATAAAATAAAAGGTACAAATACAATTTTTCTCAATTATATCTACTTATAAGGAGCTCTGGTAGTGTAGTGGTTATGAATTGGGTTGCTAACTTCGGGGTCAGCAGTTCAAAACTACCAGCTGTTCCATGGGAGAAAGATGAGGCTTTCTGTTTCCGTAAAGATTTACAGCCTCGGAAACCCTGTACAGGGTCGCTATGAGTCGGAACCGACTCCACGGCACATAACCACCACCACCACCATATTTACTTATAGTAGTAGTGCTGTTGAATAAACATTGGACTGCTAACCACAAAGTCAGCAGTTCAAACCCACCCATCAGCTGTTCCTCAGAAACCTATACATAATCCCTGAGTCAGAACTGAGTCCATAGCACTTTAACAACCACCACATATTAATTCAAAGGAATAAGTAAACATCTCTCACTCATGGCTACAATTACACTGAAAGCCTATTTTTGTGTAGTTTGATCTTTTTAACCTATGTTGTGGTTGTTAAGTGCCACTGAGTCAGTTCCAACTCATAGCAACCCTGTATAGGGTTTTCTGGGAGCAGCTGGTGAGCTTGAACTGCCCGCGGTTCAAACCGACTTTGCAGTCCAGCTCATTAACCCACAGCGCCACACCAAGACTCCTTTTTATCCATATTATATTTCACCTTGTTTTCTTCAACTTATTAATTCTTTGATAAGGTGGAGGGTCAGAGAAAAAGAGGAAGACTCCCAGTAAGATGGATTGACAAAATGGCAGCATCAATGGGCTCAAGCGTGGCAACACTTGTGAGGTTGGCCCAGGACAGGGCAGTGTTTCGTTTTGTTGTGCATAGGGTCACTATGAGTCGGTACCGACTCGGCACCTAACAACAACAGAAAATTGATTCACATCTGAGAAAAACTTGAATTGTGATTCTTTAACTCAGTACCTAATCTTTTCTAGCTATATTTCATCAGCCAAATTAAGAAATGTAGTATCTGTCATGGATATGTGTCAACTTGGCTAGACCCTGATTTCCAGTATTGTGCCAGTATCCCCCACTGTGCTGTGTTGTTAGTACTAACCTCTGTGGTTAAGGAGGCGGGATTAGGGTGGGCTACATCATCCTTACCTAAGTCAGTACTTTCTCAGGTCACAGTCCTGATTAATATGATAGGAGTTTCCCGGGGGTGTGGCTGACATCACCTTTTATTTTCCAAGACATAAAGGGAGGAAAAAGTGAGCCCAGATAGAGAGGGAACTACTCTCACCAAGAAAGAAAGCTGGAGAGGGAGTGGGTCCTTAGGAATGAGCCCTAGGGAAGGTTGGTACTGAGACACGTGATGAGCTCCAAGGCACACCAGGTTACAATGTTGGAAGGAGACAAGGTCCTTCCCACAAGGCTGACAGAGAGAGAAAGCCCTCCCTAGGATTGCTGTTGTTAAGTGCTATTGAGTCAATTCCAACTCATAGCAACCCTGTAGAGGGTTCAGAAGAGCAGCTAGTGGATTTGAACCACCAACCTGTAGGTTAGCAGTTCAGTGCTTATCCTAGAGTGCTATGCCAGGACTCCTAGTACCCTGAGTTTAGACTTCTGGAGTCCTAAACTGTGATAGCTCTGGCAGCGTTGTTGCTGCTGTTAAGTGCTGTCAAGTTGAGACGATTCAATTCTGACCCATAGCAACCCTGTATAGGGTTTCCAAGGAACAGCTGGTGAGCTTGAACCACCGACCTTGCTGTTCAAACTACTTTACAGTCTGACGCATTAGCCCAAAAGTGCCACACCAGGACTCTGGTGGTGTAGTGGTTACGAATCAGGCTGTGAACCACAAGGTCAGCAGTTTGAAACTACCAGCTGTTCCGCAGAAGAACGATGAAGTTTTCTGCTCCCGTAAAGATTTCTAGCCTCGGAAACCCTGTACCTCTCACCATGAGTTGGAACCGACTCCACGGCACATAACCACCACCATCAAACTATGATAGGATAAGTTTCTATTTCTTAAAGCCATCCACTTGTGGTATTTTTGTTGTAGCACTACTAGAAAACGAAGACAACATTTATGGCAATAATAGTGGTAAATTTAATACTTTTAAGAGCTTACTATTCTCTGTGCACTGCGGTAAGACTTTTATGGGCATTATCTCATTTAATCTTCACAATATAGTCCTTTGAAGTAGACATAATTATCCATGTTTACAGACGATGAAGGCAAATTTAAGAGATGACCATTAACTTGCCCACATTTCCATGTACAGTTGATGGCAGAGATATGAAATCAGCATCTCACTGACTCAAAAGTCTGTGTTTTAAGCCATTGTACTATCTAAGTCATTAGTAAAAATGATAAGACAAGGCCAAAGACAGAAACTTGTGCCAGAGATCCTTCTCCAGTTTAATACAATCAAACTTAATATGAAAAACGAACATAAAATAGCTTATTAAAATTAATTTCATTTTAATTGTTTTAATATTTTGGAGTCCTGGTATGGTGCTGTGGGCTAATGCATCAGGCTGCAAAGTCATTTGAACTGCAAGGTTGGTGGTTCAAGCTCACCAGCTGCTTCTTGGAAACCCTATACAGGGTCATTATGGGTCAGAATCAACTTGACGGCACTTAACAACAACACTTTTCTTGTGTGCTACCGAGTCAGTTGCAACTCAGAGCGACCCTGTATAGGGTTTCCAAGGAGCTGTTGGTGGGTTTGAATTACCAACCTTGAGGTTAGCAGTCCAATGCTTATCCTACAACACCACACTTCTTGTTGTTAAGCGCTGTAGAGTCAGTTCTGACTCTTAGTGACCCTTTATAGGATTTCCAAGGAGCGGTTGGTGAGTTTGAAACACTGACCTTGCAATTCAAACCGACTTTATTGTCCAGTGCTTATCCTACAGTGCCGTACCAGGACTCCACAGCACCACACTAGAAAATGTGTAATTATATATGAGACTTGCATTATGGCTCGCATTATAGTATACATTTTAAGACACCACTGGCCTGAAATGGCCCAGGGGTTTTGATCTGTAAAAGGTTTAAACAGCAATCATATGAGAAGCTCCCAATTCTAGGAGTTCATCTATAGAGGGTTGGGCATCCATAGAGAAAATCCTTATACAGGGAGCTGGACTTCTCTGGGTCCTTGGGAGTTAAAGGCTGAGGGCATTTGATGACAGGAACCAACATAAACAACGTGG
>NW_006408783.1:624615-628942 GCF_000296735.1 Chrysochloris asiatica
CCATCAAGTCAGTCCAACTCATAGCAATCCTGTATAGGGTTTCCAAGGTGCGGCTGGTGAGTTGGAACCACTGGTCTTGTGGTTCAAACTGACCTTAAAGTCGAGTTCTTTACAGCCTTGGAAACCTTTATGAGGCAATTCTACTCTGTCTAGAGGGTCTTTAGGCAAGGGAATCAACTCTGACAAATGAAGGAATCCTGGATGACAAATCAAGGAACCCCAAGGACTAGGTGGGGTCACCAGCTTTAAGGCTGGCTGAGGCTCTGGAACTTGCTGTGTAGGCAGTGAGGAGGCTGGAAGCTTGTTAGTGGTGAAATGGGTTGATAAAGCCTGTATTTAAGAGTAGTAACATGGCAGTGGTAGAGAACAGACTAAGTGGGTGGGGAAGAGATGAGACGCTGAACAAAGGAAAAAACAATTCAGAAGCTCATATTCTGCCCATGCAGGCCCTAAAGCTGCCCCTCAACAAACATGCTGGCAGCAAAGGTAAAAAGGAAAGGAAGACTTAGAAATGTTTTATAAAAGCACTAGTACTTGATGACTGATTGTATGTTGAGATTTGAGAATTATTCTCAGAAACAGTCTGTTCATGTTCTATTGTTATCCTAAATAAAAGAGAACCGAGGGAATACGCAGCGGTAAGTGGGACTGTCACCCTAAGTAAATCTGTCCGTTGACAAGATTCGAGTTGGAACAAGTGATTCAAACACCCTCCAAACATTAGCCAGCAATTTCAAAAACCCTTTGACTGGGCACTAATTTGCAAACCTTGTTCAGATAACAGCTTAACTCAAACCAAAAATCATGAAGTTTCCCCACTTGGCATCGCTCACTATTTAACTGAATATCAAATAGTGAGGTTAAAATTGAAGAGAGAGTTGAGGAAAATTGAACACTCACAACCAGCAGTCAACACAAAAACAGAAGGAACTGGAATGTGAATAGAAACAAAAGCACCAAACAATTAATTTAGACAAAATCACCTGGGTCCCGCTCAAGAAAGTGAAAGTGAAAAGTACTTTGTTTAGTTCTACAAATTAACTAAGCAGATCTCATGCAGATAAGATAAGTGGTGTCCAGTAAACACCTTTCAAATTTTTTTCTTGTGGAAGGCTAGTACCAAAACTCAAATCAATCAGTTAAACAGATGTATACACGTAAACCCACCAACTATTACTTGGAAACCCTTATAAACTGGAACCAACTTGATGGCACTTAACAACAAAATGGGTTGAGAGTATTATCTAGAAAACTGTTTATGAGATCAAGGAAAACACAGACAAAACTGTAAAAGAATTCAGGAAACAGACTGAAAAAATAAATGAAAAATTAGAAACTATACAAAAACAGCAATTAGAAAGCCAGAAGATTAATACTAAGACTTCAGAAACAGATAATACCCATGAAAGGTCAAAGAAGTAGAATTGAATCAATGGAAGGCCAAATTACTGAGTTCGAAGACAAATCTCTGACTATTCATCTGCTACAGGAACAATCAGAAAAATTATTTTAAATTTGAAGAAAGCCTAAGATTTATGTGGAACACTGTGAAGAAGAATAACTTATGTGTGATTGGAATTCCAGGACAGAAAGAGACAAAAAATAAAAACAAAAGAAAATTGTCCAAGAGTTGCTGAAAGAAAATTTCCATAGCACCATGAAAGACAAGAAGATAGAGATTCTTTCAAGAAGTTGAACAAACTCCAAATAGAATAAACCCCAAAAGAAAATCACCAAAATATATCTATAATCAAACTTTTCAAAACTAAAGGCAGGCAGGGCTGCCTAAAGAGTGGAGGTGCAGTGAAGTTAGCCATCAGCAATACCACAGAATACCAGGCAAAACAGATTCAGGGCAGAGCTCCAAAACTTGGAACCACACTGGTAGGAATCTTTTTAAAGTTTGAAGCCTTAAGCTAGTGGAACTTAAAGCTGAAGTAAGAAATTGTGTACTTTTGAATCTGCTGGGCTCGAAGGCCCAGAGCCGACAACTTGGGTGAGACCAAATGGCAAGACCAAGCGGGGGAGCAGACACACCATGGAAAAATGCCACAGGAACCTCGGAGCAAAGGTGGACTATATACTTTGTCAGTTTTGCTTTGTTCTGATTTTATTTTATTTTTTGTATCTGTTCATTGCCCCTCCCCAACTCCACTGTTTGTGCACCTCCATTCTGGTGACTAGAGGCAGTTCCTGAGCAAGTGGACACCCCCCACCCTCACCACTGGTGAGTTCTTCTGTCACGCATGCGCACAAATACTCTCAGCCCAAGAGCTGGCCTTGAATGTTGTTGTTTTTTTAAATATGGAAAAAGGCAGAACAAAGGGTTTGGAAAGAGAAAAAGAGTTTAAACAGGCCGAAAACTTAATTAAATCCTGAGGTATAGCATAACAACCAACAGTGGCATCTTGAAATCTATCAGACAGCTTTGAAGGCAAGAAGCTGAAAGAGGACATTAAAGTCATACTCGTATTAGACTAAAGATTTTTTTTTTTTTTCTTCTCTCCCTCCTCTCCCTTTTCTGCAATTATAGACTACAGTATCCAGTCTAGTTTTTGTTGTTTGGGTGTTTTTTTGTTGTTGTTATTGTTGTTTTTTGCTGTTGCTGTTTTGCTGTTTTATGCTCCCCCTTCTACCTTTGGGGGACACTTTCTCTCCCTATATTACCCAAGTAGAGACAGCAACTGCTGCCATATAGTCAAGCTACAATCACACTTTATAAAACACCAAAATCCAGGCAAGAACCAATACCAACTGCCATATACTAGGGAGGCAGACAAAACCTGTGAAAGTTACTCTGAGTTAAGCAATAAGAAGAGTGAAAAGGGAAGCCCACATCTTGATCACATCTACCTCGAGACAATCAGATAGCATAAAAAATACCAAAACACATACTCAATTAAATATTAAGACCACAGATAAACATTTAACATGTCCAAGAAGCAAAAGCAGATAACCATATCAGCACATGTCCAGAAACGACATAAAATATCTGAGACAAATGACCTAGAGGTAGACCTGGACTATATTCTTGAAGGAGGGCAGGCCTTGGAAATGTCTGAGAAGGAATTCATAAAAATGGTTATAAAATGCTTCAAAACACTTTACAATGGAGTTGAGAAAAATAAGGAAGAAGTCAGGAAAACGCTATAGGAACAATCAAATAAAATAGATACAGCATTGAAAACAATTCAAAACCTACAGAAAGAAATCCAAACAATCAATAATAGAATACTATTGGGGTAGAATAGAAAAGATGGATGGCAGAAGCAGTGAGCTGGAAGACAAATCTCTCAATACCACTAAGATAGAAGAGCAAACATCAAAAAGGATAAAAAAAAATCTGAAGAAGGTCTAAGATTCATGTTGGACAACATGAAGAGGAATAGCTTAACAATTATTGGCATGCCAGTACAAGAAGAATCACACAAGTCCACAGCGGAAATAAGTAAAGAACTGCTGGAAGAAAATTTCTCTAACGTCCTGAAAAGTGAAAAGATAAACATTAAAGAAGGTCAACAAACCCCAGGAAGGATAGACCCCCAAAAGAAAATCACTGAGACCTATGATAATCAAACTCTTCAAAATCAAAGATAAGAGACACTCCTGAAAGCAGCTAGGGAAAACAGAAGTATTATATACAAAAGCAAGCCAGACAGATTAAGCTCAGATCTCTCAGCAGAAACCATGCAAGCAAGAAGGCAATGGGGAAACATATATAAAACCCTGAAAGAAAAAAAACTGTCAACCAAGGATCCTTTATCCAGCAAAGCTATCAATCAAATACAACAGTGTAATAAAAACATTCCAAGATAAACAGAAGCTGAGGGATTTCCCAAAGCTAACCCTGCACTACAAAACATCCCAAAGGGAGTTCTGTGGTCTGAGAACCAACAAGAACAGACAACAACCAGAGACTGACATACATGGCAGCACCTCCCAGAACTAAATAGACAAAAGGAAGAGTTGAGACCAGAACAAAACTGTAAGAACAAACTCAGAGAATCTGGGAGGTCAGTCTTTGATCAAAACAATTACAATGTGAAAGAAGGTAAACACATAGGAATAGAGATGCAAGTGGTGAGAAGGTCAGCTAAATTACAGGATAAAATAGACTGCACTAAATGGAGGGGAAAGTTAATGAAATCTAAGGTAACCTCAAAGAAAATTAATACTTCACAATATACCAAAAGAATGAAAATCCAAGAAGAACATGGAAACATTAAAACTATGAGGAAACTCACAAGAAAGAACACAAAAAGCATGAACTCAGCAAAGGCAGACACACAGAACAAAGAAAGCAGCAATACCACACACACAAAAAAAA
>NW_006408783.1:632164-633861 GCF_000296735.1 Chrysochloris asiatica
CACCAGAGATGGAGGTAGAGATGGGGGCATGGAGGACTCTAGATTCATCAACTAAGAAGAGAAGGACTAAGAACTGGTGGCCAGGAGTACACTTGCAGAATGTGCCCTTTGGAGATGTAATTTATTATATATGCCTGAGTGGGAAAAAAAAAAAAAAATCAAGGATGGAAAAAAATATACCAAGCTAATTGCAATAAAAAACGAACAGGAGTGGCAGTACTAATCTCTGATAAAATAAACTGTAAGGCAAAAATCAGCAGAAGAGATAAAGAAGGACACCATCTCATGATTAAAGGATCAATTGAGCAAGATGATATAACCATAATAAATATCTATGCTCCCAATGAAAGAACACCAAGATATATAAAGCAAGCCCTACTACAACTGAAGAAAGAAATAGACAAATCTACAATTATAGTGGGAATGTTTAATTGTGTTATATTGAAGGATATTGTTTTCTTATCCATTCTGCCACCTTCCATCTCTTAACTGGTGCATTTAATCCGTTTATATGTGATACTTTACATGGGACAACATTAGTTTTACATTCATTCTATCATGTATCATTTCATTGCCATGGTTACAATCACCTCCATGCATCACCAGCCAACGAAAGGACACATCCTACAAGCCTGCTCCCCACCCCCGATCGTCAGCACACAAACCCTTTCCCTCCCTGAGTCCAGAGTTCTCAGCTGCTCCATCTCTCCACATCATCATCTCTGCCTCCATCTCAGTGATCACTGTCTCAGGGTAGGGCCCTGCTCTCTGCTCTTCTCCCTTCACGGTTCCAGGGACCTCTGCTTCTAGCCTGCAAAGTTAATCACTCCCCTCCTTGCCACAAAATATCTACTTTTACATTTACAACCCTCAGAATCAGTCCTGGTAACAATTATTCACCATCGTATCACAAGAGACCTATCCGCATTTCCTTTCATCAGTCCCGCCTAGACAGATTGGATACTACTCAGTAGAAATTCTACCTTCCTCCATGCCCTCTAGATCTAGGTTCCCTCTTGAAAGCTTGTAAGCCTTTGTAGCTCCCCATTTTGGGTAGCCAATGTCCAAGTTGCCCATCCCTGTCCACTCTGTGTATGGAGGGGGTTGGAATGATCCTTGCTGTAAAGATTTGTTCCCTCTTTTGAGCTACATAGTGGGAAATTTTAATATGCCACTTTTGAAAAGGTATAGAACAACCAGAAAGAAACTTCACAAAGTTACAGAGGAACTAATCCGCATAATCAATCAACTTGATCTCCTAGATATGTAGAGCATTCAACCCAACAACAGCATAATATACATTCTTTTCTAGTGCACATGGAACATTCTCTAGAATTGGCCATGCATTATGTCACAAAACAAAACTCCATAAATTTACAAACATCAAAATACTACAAATCTTCTTTTCAGACCACAATGCTATAAAAATAGAAATCAATAATAAGAACACCATGGAAATAAAGTCAAAAACATGGAAACTGAATAACACCATGCTCAAAAGCGATTGGGCAGTAGAAGAAATTAAACACGAACTCACAAAGTTCCTAGAAACAAACAAGAATGAAAATACAACATACAAAAATCTTTGGGACATGGCGAAAGTGGTGCTGAGAGGACAATTTATTGCAATAAACGCACACATCCAAAAAGAAGAAAGAACCAAAATTAACACATTAACACAGCATCTACAACAATTA
>NW_006408783.1:634007-639689 GCF_000296735.1 Chrysochloris asiatica
AAGAAGCTGGTTCTTTGAAAGGATTAATAAAACTGGCAAACCACTGACAAACATAACAAAAGAAAAGAGGGAGAAGACACAAATAACTCACATTAGAAACTGCATGGGCGATGTCACAACAGAACCAAAGGAAATAAAAAGAATAATATCAGAATACTATGAAGAGTTGTACTCCAACAAATTTGAAAAATCAGAAGAGATGAATACATTTTTAGAAACACAACTTACCTAAACTTATACAGAATGAAATAGAAAACTTGAACAGACCCATAAAAAAGAAGAAATTGATCAGGTCATCAAAGCACTCCCAACCAAAAGAAGTCCAGGCAAGATGGCTTCACTGGTGAGTTCTACCAAACATTCAGGGAAGAGCTGTCACGAATTCTACTCAAATTATTCTAGAATATAGAAGAGGATGGAAAACTTTCTAATACATTTTATGAAGCAAGCATAATCCTCATACCAAAACTAGGAAAGGACATCACTAAGAAAGAAAATTATAGACCAATATCCCTCATGAACATAGATTCAAAAATTCTCAACAAAATCCTAGCCAACAGGATTCAGCAGAACATCAAAAAGATAATACATCATGATCAAGTGGGATTCATATCAGGGATGCAAGATGGTTCAACATTAGAAAAATGATCAGTGTAATCCACCATAAAAATAAGAAAAAATGAAAAGAATCACATGATCATACTGATTGATACAAGAAAGGCATTTGACAAAATCCAACATCCATTCCTGATAAAAGCACTTAACAAAATAGGAATTTAAGGGAAATTCCTCAGCATAATTAACAGCATATATACAAAACCAACAGCCTACATTACTCTCAATGGAGAGAAACTGAAAGCCTTCCCTCTGCAAACAGGAACTAGATAAGGATGCCCTTTGTCACCACTCCTATTCAACATTGTGCTGGAAGTCTTAGCCAGAGCTATATGGCTAGATAGGGAAGTTAAAGACATCCATATTGGCAAAGAGGAAGCAAAACTCTCTTTATTTGCAGACAATATGATCCTATATGTAAAAAACCCCAAAGACTCAGTAGAAAAGCTACTAGACCTCATTGGAAGATTCAGCTAAGTGGCAGAACATAAGATCAACATACAAAAATCAGTTGGATTCCTCTATACCAAAAACAACAGCATTGAAAAGGACATTAGGAAAGCAATACCATTTACAATAGCCTCCCAAAGGATGAACTATATAGGAATAAATGTAACCAGAGAAATAAAGAATGTATACAAAGAAAACTACAAAACACTACTACAAGAAACCAAAAGAGACCTTCAAAAATGGAAGAATGTATCATGCTTCTGGATAGGAAAACTTAACATTGTGAAAATGTCAATACCGCCCAAAGCAATTTACACATATAATGCAATCCCAATCCAGATTCCAATGACATTCCAATGACATTCTTCAAAATTGAAAAAACAATTACAAACTTTATATGGAAAGGAAAGAGATGCAGGGTAAGCAAAGCACTGCGTAAGAAGAATAAGCTTGGAAACCTCTCACTCCCCGACTTCAAAATTGATTACACAGCTACAGTGGTCAAAACAGCATGGTAGTGGTACAATGAATGGTACTGGTACATTGATCAATGGAACAGAATCGAGAATCCAGAAATGAACCTATCTGCATACAGCCAACTAATTTTTGACAAAGTACCTAAATATATTGATCACATAGGGAGGTAATAGTCTCTTCAACAGATGGTGCTGGCAGAACTGGAAAGCGTTATCCAAAAGATTGAAACAAGACCTTCACCTCAAACCTTATACAAAAACCAACTCAACATGGATTAAAGACCTAAATGTGAATCCCAGAATTAAAAAGGCCATCAATGAAAAAATAGGGGCAAATGTGAGGGCACTAATTCAGGGAATACACAGACTACCAAACATTTTGAAAACTATACAAACAGAAGTAGACAAAATAGATGATTGGGACATACTAAAAATTAAAAACATATGTGCATCAAAAGACTTCACCAGACAAGTAAAAAGGGAATCCACAGAATGGGAAAAAATCTTTTGCAATGACACATCAGAAAAGGGACTCATTTCTAAAATATATAGGAAACTACAACACCTCTACAAGTAAAAGACAAATAAGCCAATTAAAAAATGGGCACAGGACATGAACAGACACTTCACCAAGGAGAACATCCAGGCAGCCAACAAGCATATGAAGAAATGTTCATGATCACTAGCCATTACAGAGATGCAAACCAGAAAAACAATGGGATATCATCCCACACCAGCAATAACAGCAAAGATAAAAATTGTAGAGCACAATAAATGCTGGTGGGGATGTGGAGAGACTGGGATGCTCCTCCATTACTGGTGGAATTGCAAAATGGTCCAACCTCTCTGGAAAACAATATGGCACTTCATCAGAAGGTTGGAAATAGAAATACCTTATGATCCATGAATTCCTCTACGTGGTATTTACCCACAAGAAATACGAGCTATAACATGAGTAGATATATGCAAACCAATGTTCACAGCAGCAGTATTTACAATAACAAAAAGATGGAGACAGCCAAAGTGCCCATCAACTGAAGAATGGATAAACAAACATTGGTGCATACACACAATGGAATATTATGCTACCTCGAAGAATAACAAGGAAGCTGCAAGCCACTGCATAACATGGATGAACCTTGAGGACATTATGTTGAATGAAATTAGTCAGTCATAAATGGAGAAATACTGCATAGGACCACTACTGCAAAAGACTAAGAAAAAGAACCCATACTAAAGGGTGTGTGTGTGTGTTCTTTGCTGGTTACCAGGATGTGGGGGTGGAGTGAGGGGAGGGAGGGGAGGTGGAGCATAGGATAAAGAATAGACTCAGGTTATTTTAGGTGCTAGGGAGGGGAGCAATACACAAGAATGGGGAGGAGAATGGAAGAACAAAGCGGACAGGAAAACAATTAGGCAGGTTTTCATGGGCTAAGTGGGACAGAGGTAAATAATGATGTATGCACACCTTGGAACAACAGGGCTCTGGAATACAGGGATTGAGACATGGATGGATAGGGGAAAGAGAGAAAATAATATTAAGATGCTTGTCTATCTTTTGAATCTTGGTTTCCCTGGCATACCATTATAAAATAGACACTTGAGGGGGAGAGAAAGGAATAGCCAGAAATATCACCATAGATAGCTTGTAAGTCCAAATTCTGCCTATAACTTATTGGAATGCCTACAATGGGGCTACAACGTGCCTAGTGAAAGAGTCTTCCTGCAGAGTCTCTGCATTACATAACATCACAGGTGGAATCCTGTACAGCATCCAGAATCTTCTGAGGTGGGAAATTTCCACTTGAAAGGACAAGTAGACCAGCCTGGAGTGGCTAGAAGAACAGAAGATACTTCTTGAAAGAATGACCAACAGGAAAAATACAAAACATTTACAGCAGTCCAACTGATTACTACAAGAACAAGCAAGTTGTGAGCTAAGCCATACAACGTTCAATAGACTACTGTGAACCACGTGGAGACCTGGTTGGCCAGCAGTGTGGCAAGACCTGGGGACTCATGAGCCCAGAGTCAGTGACATAGCCACAGAGGACTAGAGTGGAGAGTGAAGCATCCACCTGATAAGAAGAGAGGGCATAAGCACAAGAACACCCACACTTGCAGATAATATCCCCTTGACCTGGCTTCAATGACTGGATGATCAGAGCTCAACTAGAAGAAGAAAGAAGAGGTAAAAAAGAGTAATCTGATACAATTTTATGAACTTGACCTATATCTATGGATGCAGTAGCTCAAAAGAGGGAACAAATACACAGAGTAGACAGGGATGGGCAATTTGGACATTGGCTACCCAAAATGGGGGGAGAGGCTACAAAGGCAAGAAATGACTGGCTTACAAGCTTTCAAGAGGAAGCCTACATCTAGAGGGTGTGGAGGAAGGTAGAATCTCCACTGAGTAGTAGTCTGTCTGGGCAGGACTGATGAAAGATATGGATAGGTCTCTTGTGATGCAATAGTGAATAATTGTTATCAGGACTGACTGTGAGTGTTGGAAATGTAAAGGTAGACATTTTGTAGCAAAAGGAGGAGAGTGATTGACTTTGCAGTCTAGGAGTGGAGGTCCCTGGGACCATCAACGGAGAGGAGCGGAGAGCAGGACCCTACCCAGAGAAGCAGTGACGCCAGAGGTGGAGACAGAGAAGATGACGTGGAAAGATGGAGTGGCTGGGAACTTTAGACCCAGAGCTGACAACTGGGGTCCAGGCTTGCAGGATATACCCTTTGGTTGGTTGATGATGCATGGAGGGGATTGTAACCATGGCAATGAAACGATATACGACAGGATGAATGTAAAGCTCATGTTCTCCCATGTAAACTATCACATAATTCACAATAAAATGTTTAAAAAAGAAACAAACAACAACAACAAAAAAACTAAAGGCAAGAGAGGAATCCTGAGAACAGCTAGGGTAGAATGAAAAGTTACCTATATAGGAGAACTAATAAGTCCAACTTCTGATTTCTCAGCAGAAACCATGCAGGCAAGAAGGCAATGGGGTGACATATATAAAACTCCAAAAGAAAATATTACCAACCAGGAATCATATAAACCCGCAAAATTGTCCATCAAATATGGTGATGAAATGAGGACATTTTCAGATAAACAGAAATTAAAAAGAATATGTGAAAACCAGACCAAGCTTATAAAAAAATTCCTTTGGGAGAAAACCTAGAATAGAAGACAACAACCTGAGACTAACATACATGACAATATCACCCAGAACTCAAGAAGTATTATAAGAATACAGAAGTATTTCAAGTAAAAAAAAAATTTACAAGACTGAAAATTGGGAAACAGAGATGCCAGTTGCAACAACAACAAAAATTAAAATAAAAGTGGGAATAATGTAGTTACAGAACTTCCAAATGAAGACAAAATCAAGTAGATTTAAGTAAGTAAATGAAAACCTAACTGTAACCCTAAAACTAGACCAAGCCTTACTTCTAATGCTAGCTCAACCCCTACCCTTAACCCTAATCCTAACGGTAACCCTAACTAACACTAAATGAAGTCCTAGATAGCCTAGACTTAGCCATAGTCCTAACCCTAACTCCCTACTCTTACCCCCCAAATAAAAATAACAAAATAAATAGTATACATTAAGAACCCTCTTGTTTTCTATTTTGAATTAGTGTTTACATACACAGGTTGACTATTTTCCACATACTCAGATCCCCAGAGACATACAAGGATAAGTCAAAAAGTATTGCTACGAGGAGAGAGCGGCACTTCCCTGATCGGGCAGCACAGGTACGCAGGCTCGGGAGAAAATAGGGGACGGTATCACAAATTGGGGACCCCGCCTAGTAGACAGACAGCTTTTGGGCAAACATAAAACATTAGGCTGCAACTTTATGAACTTTCTTTTTTTGAAGGATCAAACTATTGAGGGGTTACGAGCATTTTGAACTTCCACCCACCTGCTCCGGGCTCTTACCCCGGGACGGCCCTGCCCACTGCAGAACTTAGCAGGGCTTGAGCAGACCCATTCAAAGGGCTGATGCTCTCAGAGAACTAGCGGGGCCACAGGAACCAACATAGTCCATCCCGGTGGGGGGGTCCTCATTGCCACATTAGGCATTACTGGTGTGTATATAGGACAAATTGGGGGCCTCAAGG
>NW_006408783.1:650269-656712 GCF_000296735.1 Chrysochloris asiatica
ATTAGTTTTACATTCATTCTATCATATATCTTTTCATTGCCATGGTTACAATCCCCTCCATGCATCATCAATCAACCAAAGGGTATATACTACAAGCCTGCACCCTAGTCATCAGCACACAGCCCCTCTCCCTCTCTGGATCTAGGTGTGTAGTTTTGATGAGGAAAAGTTCCTCAGTGCAAATTCCCTGGCCTGTCTCACCAATGTAGTTTTCAATTTTCTTAAAACTTCTTCATTATAATCCCTGTCTTGTGCTTCTGAGAAAACATAGTAATATTGTTGTTGTTGCTAAGAGCCGTCAAGTTGATTCCGGCTCATAGTGGCCCTGTATGCAGTTTTCAATGCTGTAAATTTTACAGAAACAAAAGCCTCATCTTTCGACCATGGAACAGATAGTGGGCTGGAACTGCAGATCTTGTGTTTGGCAGAATCCCTCTCAAAATAGTCACCATAACCGTCTGAGTTCATCTTTCTATCTTAACATTAAGGGGAAGTCACTAATTTGACCAGACATTCTTTTTGGGTTTTTTTTTGGAAGGCACCTTAATGAGACTAAGACAAGTATATCACTGAGAGAACTTGTTTGCAACCATGCACCGATCACAGAGATAGGTCTAAACACATTTTGTCTGGAATAAACTGATGCATGTAGGAACCATAGCAGCAATACTTTTTGTCTTATCATAAGTTTATAAGACATTAAGGTAGCAATTTATGTCTTTGATTATGAGAAATTATAAAATCATACCTTAACATTGAAAGAACAATAACTTTAATCATTTCTATTTGTGTCGTACTGCATGCAGTATTTAAAAAATATAAAATATTTTCATAAATGTGAAATGCCCATTTATTTTTTCAATTTTGTATTGTGAATTGAGTGATAGTTTACATGGGAGAACATTAGTTTTACACTCATCGTTTCATTGCAATGATTAAAATTTCCTCTGTATATCATCATTCAAGAGTATTTGCTTCCATTCCCTCTGTTTTTTTTTTTTTTTTTGTGTGTGTGTGTTTGTGTGTGGGGTGGAGGAGGTTCTACACAAAAACACTCAGGAATATATAATCATTTAAATAACCAAAGGGCACATTCTGAAAGCCTACCTCCTGGCTTCAAGCACACAGCCTTTCTCTTTCCATGAGTCTGGAATCCACAGCTGCTCCCTCTCTCCATGTCCTCATCTCTGGTGTCATTGCTTCTCTTGATAGTGTCCCACATTCTGCTTGTGCTCTTATCCCTTGATGGTCCTTTGGTCCTCTGTTCCTGGACTGTAAAATTAACTACTCCTCCCTTTTTGTTACAAAACTTCTTTTTTAACCTTTACAGTTGTGACAGTCACAACTAGTCACGGTAACAATTATTCACTGTTGAATCATTAGAATCTTATCCCCATCTCTTTTCACCAGACTCATCTTGACAAGATGAAAACTATTCAGTAGGAGTTCTACCTTTCCCTGCACACTTTGAAACTAAACTCCCTCTTAAAACTTGTAAGCCAGTCACTTCATGCCTTTATAGCTGTCTGCCCCCACCCATTTTAGGTAGCCAATGTCTAAGTTGCCTGTCCCTATCAACCCTGTATACAGAGGAGATAGGATTCATACTTGATATGAAGACTCCTTCCCTCTCAGTTGGTATTTTGAGCTACTACATCCATAAGTATAGGTCAAGTTCATCAAATTGTAGCAATTTACACTCGTTTCCTTTATCAAAAATTGTTTTTAAAATCTTCCTCTAGTCAGGTTCTGATCATCAAACCATCAAGGCTAGGTCAAATGGAATGCTTATTTTTTGAAACATTTTATAGTCATTTTTCTGAATTCCTTCTCAGGCATTTCCAAGGCTTGCCCTCCTTCCAGAAAGTAGTCCAGGTCACCTCTAGGTCATTTGTCTCAGACATTTTATCTTGTTTCTGGACATGTGCTGATATTGGCATCTGCTTTTGTTTCTTGGACATATTTAGTGTTTATCTGTGGCTTTAATACTTAATTGAGTATGTGTTTTGGTATTTTTTTATGCTTTCTAATTGCTGCCAGGTAGATGTGATCAGGATGTGGGCTTCCCTTTTCACTCTTCTTATTGCTTAACTCAAAGTAACTTTCACAGGTGTTGTCTGCCTCCCTGGTATATGGCAGTTGCCATATTGGTATTGGTTCTTGCCTGGATTTTGGTGTTTTATAGAGTGTGATTGTAGCTTGACTATATGGCAGCAGTTGCTGTCTCTACTTGGGTAATATAGGGAGAGAAAGAGTCCTCCAAAGGTAGAAGGGGGGCATAAAACAGCAAAATAGCAACAGCAAAACAAACAAACAAACAAACAAACAAACACCCAAAAAGCAACTAGACTGGATACTGTAGGCTATAATTGCAGAAATGGGAGAGGAGGGAGAGAAGAAGAAGAAAAAAATAATCTGTAGCCTATGACTTTGATGTCCTCTTTCAGCTTCTTGCCTTCTAAGCTGCCTGAGAGATTTCAAGATGCCACTGTTGGTTTTAATTTAATTATTAGGATTTAATGTAATTATCAGCCTACATAGTTTTTAAACTCTCTTTCCCTCTCCATGCCCCTTGTTCTGGCTTTTCCGTTTTTTAAAAAAACAAAACAACAATTTAGTGCCAGCTCTTGGGCTGAGAGTATCTGTGCACATGTGTGGCAGAAGAACCCACAAGTGGTGAGTGTGATGGGCATCCACTCACTCAGGCACGCCCCTCTAGTCACCAGAATGGAGGTGTGCAAAAAGTGGGGGGCCAATGAACAGATACAAAAAAAAAAGAAACTCAGAACAAAGCAAAACTGACAAAGTGTATTGTCCACCTTTGCTCCGAGGTTCACACAGCGTTTTTCCGTGGTGTGTCTGCTCCCCCACTTGGTCTTGCCATTTGGTCTCACCCAAGTTGTCAGCTCTGGGCCATCGAGCCCAGCAGATTTAAAAGTATGCGATTTCTTAACTTTGCTACAAGTTCCACTAGCTATAAGCCTTCAAACCTTTTAAATATTCTTATCTATGTGGTTCTAAGTTTTTGAGCTCTACCCTGAATCTGCTTTGCCTGGTATTTTGTGATATGGCTGACGGCGAACTTCACGGCACCTCCACCCTAGCCGCCATCAAGCCTGCCTCCGGAAAGCTTATTTTTAAAATGATGAATTAAAGATATATGAAGAAGAAAATGAACATGGCCTACCACTAATAGACAACCACTTCACACTGTGTCATTTTTAAAGAGCACTTTGATACATTACTTCATCTGATAATCACAGCAACCCATTGAGCAGACTGGTGCATTAGTATCCACATTTGGAGATGATTATATGATTTGTCTACAGACACACAATTTAGTATCTAGTGTGGCAGTTCTGGACTCCAGTTACTCTGACTCCAGATATTGTGCTCAAAATCTGGGGGCTGCAGTTCTCAAGGAAAGTGCACCCCAAACAGAGGCTCCACCTGGCTTTTCCAATAGATGTAAAAGAGACTAAGAAAAGTGCTTAAGAAAACTAGCAATAATCTGTGCTGTGTGTGTGCAGTAAATACACAGCTAACAAAACATTTGCCATTTCAACCATCTTCACATGTCTAATTTGTTGCTGTTGTTAAGTGCCATCGAGTCGGTACCGACCCATAGCAACCCTATGTAGGGTTTCTGAGGAGCAGCTGGTGAGCTTGAACCTCAGGTTCAAACCACAGCACCAGGACTCCACATGTAGTTTAGTGACACTCATTATTTTCATCATGTTGTTAAACCATTACCATTAAGCATTTCTGAATTTTCTCATCACCCTAGCAGAAGCTCAGTGTCCCCAAAGGCAAACAAGGTTGTTTTTAAGGTTGAAGGAAACCTTTCAGAAAATACTTTTAGGAAGAGTCATATCTCACTAAATGCAAGAAAGATGCACTTCCTTTAACCTTTAGGTGGTAGATCTTAAGAGGAAACAGAAAATGTCCTAGTTTATATACCAAAAGTGAAAAATGTAGATTTTCAACTTGTGAACAATCAAGGTAGCTCAGATAAAGAACTACAATGATAATTTGAGGATGCAACTAAGTAAATGAGGGAAGGTCACTAAAATTGAAGTTGACATTTTGAAACTCTAAGAACAGAAAATTCCCCTATTTCTCAAAATAACTGTTTTGTTATTTCATTAACATTTTTTTTTTTTACAAAGTTGTTTTCTTAGTAAGTCTTGTGGTTGCTAAGTGCCATCAAGACAGTTTCAACCCATAATGACCCTGTGTAGGGTATCCTGTCTAGAGTTTCCTAGAAGTGGCAGGTGAGCTTGAGCTCCCAACCTTGTGGTTCAAACCAACTTTAGTAGGTCTACTCTGCTTAAAACAATTCTTTCAGTTGTATATCCATCTTCCCTTTCTTTGAAATGCATTGGAATTTCTCATAGACAGCCACTTCCCCACAAAAGAAAGACGAGGCTTCCTGCTCCCGTAAAACTTAAGCCTTAGGAATGCTGTACTGGTTCACTACGAGTCCGAACTGACTCAACAGCAGCTAGCATCAACAGAGCCTTCCAGATTATGGCTTGCTCATCTAGTGTTATTATGGAGTGTATTGTTTACCCTTAAATGTGATGGAATCCTAACCCCTAGACCTGTGAATGTGGAGTACTCGTGTGGAACTGTAGGAGAAGCACTGGAGTTCAAGCCCATCAGTAGTTCCTTGGAAATTCTATAAAGGGATGCTATGAGTTGGAACCAATTTAACTGCAGTCAACAACAACAACAACATGCATGTGAATGTAATCCCTTGGGGAAACAGAGTTTTCCTTGTTATAATCATGAGGTCATATTAGTGTGGGGTAAGTTCTAAACCTAGCCATAGTTATAAGAAGTACAGGTTAGACACATGAGTGAACACAAATGGGGCATGACAGATGCCAGTGAGGTCTGTCAAGGAACTGGGACGACACAGGCTGAGACAAGGATTTTCTCTAGTACCAACACAAGGATAGCCTTCCTAAGAGCCAGTGCCCCAATTTGGATTCTAACCTCTTAAACTATTACAGCAGTACTAGAAAACTAAGAAAGGGTTTTAAACCTTTTCTCCAATTATAACGTTACTTTACCAGCTATAGTGAGTTGGGAGCTCCTTGGAAACCCTGTACAGGGTCGCTATAAGTTAGAACTGACTCAACAACACTTTATAACAACAACATGGACATAACACTGAACAACGCAGGAAATGTAAAGAGAAGATGGAAGGAGGCACAGAGTCACTGTACCAAAAAGAATTGGTAGATGTTCAACCATTTCAAGAGGTACCATATGATTAAGAACCAATGGTCCTGAAGGGAGAAGTCGAAGCTGCACTGAAGGCACCAAAAGAACACAAGGTTCCAGGAATTGATGGCATGCAAATTGAAATGTTTCAACAAACTGATGCAGCACTGGAAGCGCTCGCTGGTTTATATCAAGAAATTTGGAAGACAGCTACCTGGACAACTGATTGGAAGAGCTCCATATTTGTGCCCATTCCAAGGAGAGGTGACCCAATGGAATGCAGAAAGCATCGAACAATATCGTTAATATCACTTGGAAGCAAATTTTGCTGAAGATATTTAAAACACAGTTACACAGTACATTAACAGGGAACTGCCAGAAATTCAAGCCAGATTCAGAAGAACACATTGAACTAGGGATATCATTGCTGACGTCAGGTGCATCTTGAATGAAAGCAGAGAAAACCAGAAAGATGTTTACTTGTGCTTTATTGACTATGCAAAAGCATTTGACTGAGTGAATCATGACAAACTATGGGTAACATTGCAAAGAATAGAAATTCCATAGCACTTAATTGTACTCGTGAGGAATCTGTACACAGAACAAGAGGCAGTCATTCAAACAGAACAAGAGGATACTGAATTGTTTAAAATCGGGATAGGCATACATCAGGTTTCTATCCTTTCACCATACTTATTCAATTGTATTCTGAGCAAATAATTTAGGAAGCAGGATTATATGAAGAAGATCATGGCATCAGGATTGGCGGAATACTCATTAACAACCTTCAATGTTTCGATGACACAACCTTGCTGAGAGCAAAGAGGACTTGAAGTACTTATCAATGCCTTCATGATAGGTTGTACTTCAATGTAAAGAAATGAAAATCCGAACAACTGAACCAATAAATAATGAATGGAGAAAAGATTGAAGCTGTCTAAGACTTCGGTTTGGTTGGGTCCACAAGCAATGCTCATGGAAGCTGCAGGCAAGAAATCAAACGACGTATTGCATTTGGCAAATCTGCTGCACAAGACCTTTTTAAAGTGTTCAAGAGCAATGATATCAGTCTGAGTACTAAGGTGAGCCTGACTCAGCCATGGTATTTTCAGTCACCTCATATGCGTGTGAATGTTTTTTTTAAAGTTTTTATTGTGAATTGAATGAAAGTTTACAGGCAGATCATCTGTTTTACATTCAACAAATCGTAT
>NW_006408783.1:658152-674573 GCF_000296735.1 Chrysochloris asiatica
GATCATATGAGCGAGACTAATGTCCCTAGACATTTGATTTACATGATGGGCAGGGCAAATCACTATTGAATCTTAAGAATCTTATCCCCATTGCTTTTCACCAGACCCATCTAGACAAGATGAAAACTATTTAATGGGAATTCTACTTTCCCCTGCACACTCTTAAACTAAAAAAACTCCCTCTTGAAAACTTGTAATCCAGTCATTTTGAAGCTCTAATTTTAACTCACAGAAGACCTGTCATGTTTAGATTTCCAGAAAAGAGATTCAATTACCAAACTGGAATGTCACTGCATGCTGTAGTCAGTGAGATCTAGGAATTCTCTTCACTGTCTCTCTTAGCTATTGTTATGGTAAAAATGTGAAGATCCTGTAGTTTGTCAGAAGTAACGGATTTACCTCTTTGCGATGAATCACATCCTCGGTAATGAGCATATGTTGTTGTTAAGTACTGTCGAGTGGGTTCCAACCCATAGTGACCCTGTATAGGGCTTCTGAGGAATGGCTGGTGAGCTTGAACCACCATCCTTGCCATTCAAATTGACCTTGAAGTCCAGTGCATTAGCCCACAGCACCACACCAGGGTAATGAGCTTTACCTTGGATAAAATTGCAACATCTTTTTGGATTCTTTGTACCTTTTCTAAACTAAAAAGATGAGATAAAGAGAAGGAATTCATCTTAGAGCTTACATCATATATGTTGTTAGGCTCCTTTGAGTCAGTCCTGACTCATAGTGACCCATGCACAGCAGAGCAAAACACTGGCCTGTCCTGCACCATCCTCACAAATTGCTGTATATTGTTTGAGCGCATTGTTGTTGCCACTGTGTCAACCCATCTCATTGGGGGGTCTTCCTCTTTTTCACTGACACTTTTCCAAGCATGATGTCCTTTTCCAGGGATGAGTCCATCCTGATAAGATGAGGGTGAGTCAAAATTATCCATAGCACATGAGCAGGAATGTAAACTTGCTGGTAACCATGTTGGTTTACATGTGAATGGAAGAGGGGGAAAGGCAGAAATGAAGAAATGGGCTGAATTCAACCACAGTCCATAGACTCCCATCGACCTGGAAATGAAAGCAAAGAGGAAGGGCTGGTTAATCCAAAGTGTGGTGAGACCTGGGGACACCTGAGCCCATGGACAAGGGGACTAGCCATGGAGGGTTAGAGCTGAGAGTGAAGTGTCCAGCTGATATGAAGTGAGGGAGACACACCAGAACACCCAAACTTGCAGATAGTACCCATTTGACCTACCTTAGATGGCTTGATGATCAGAACTCGAATAGAGGAAGATAAAGGAAGCAAGTATAAATTGCTACAATTTGATGAACTTGACCTATATTTACTGGTGTAGTAGTTCAAAATACCAGCTGAGAAGGAGTCTTCACATCAAGTATCAAACCTATCCCCTCTATGGTAGATAGGAACAGGCAACTTAGACATTGACTACCTAAAATGAGGGGGTAATAAAGGCACAAAGTGCCTGGCTTACAAGGTTTCAAGAGGGAGTTTAGTTTAAGAGTGTGCAGGAGAAGGTAGAGTCCCCACTGAATAGTTTTTGTCTTGTCTGGTAAAAAGCGATGGGGATAAGATGCTTATGATGCAATAGTGAGTAATTGTTATCATGACTAATTGCGACTGTCACAACTGTAAAAGTAGAAGTTTTGTAACAAAAACAGGAGAGTGGTTAATCTTATAGTCCATAAACAGAGGACCCTAGAACCCTCAAGGGAAAAGAGCACAAGCAGAATGCGGGACCCCCTATCCAGAGAAGCAGCAACATCAGAGATGGAGGCAGAGATGAGGACATGGAGAGAGGAAGCAGCTGAGGACTCTAGACTCATGGGAAGAGAGGGACTGGGTGCTGGTGACAAGGAGGCAGGCTTTCAGAATGTGCCATTTGGTTGTTTAAATGATGTATGCTCCTGAGTGTTTTTGTGTACATCAAAAAACAAAACAACAACAACAACAAAAACCCAGAGGGAATAGGAAACAGAAAAAGATCCGCACTCTGGTTATGTTAAAACACCTGTCTACATCCACAGCTGATGATGTTATTGAACGTGCATGTGAAATTATTCTGTTGAATAGATGAGTGGCAGTGGGTTATGTGGCAAACCATTTGCGAATCAGCCATGGCCCTGCCTATGGAGTAATCCACGACAGACTAGGGTTTCAATAAGTTTGTGCATGATGGGTACCAACACAACTCATGGAAAAGCATAAACAGCAACGTTTCAACATCTGCAAACAAAATTTGGACAGATACTCAAAGGAAGGTAAAAGTTTCTTTAAAAAAATCGTTACTGGTGATGAGACATGGATTCATCACTATGAGCCTGAGAGTAAATGGCAGAGTATGGATTGGAAATATCCTCAATTGCTGACCAAGAAAAGGTTCAACCATCAGCTGGAAAATAGATGCTTACAGTTTTCTAGGATTCTAAGTGCCAATATTGGAACACTATCAGGAAAAAGGTTCAACAATCAACAATGTTCCTTACAGTGAGATGCTCACTGAAGAGCTGAACCCTAAACTTCAGATTAAATGCAGAGAACTGCTATCCAAGGGCATTGTGAGCTTGTGTGACAATGCACCTCCACACACCTCTGCCTGCACTGTTGTTCGTTTTGAGGTGTTAAAGCTTCCTCCCTATAGTCCCGATCTTGCTCCATCAGACTTTCACTTGTCTACTGAAAGCAGTCCTTTGAGGTTGGAGACTCACCTCTGATGAAGAAGTGAAGACAGTGGTTTCTAGCTCAGCTTGAAACCTTTTTAAATTAGGGAATGTGAAAGCTTGTTGACAGAGCTTTCATTGGACAAAGTGTGTTGAAAAGTGTATTGATAAGAAAGGTAGTTATGTTGAAAACGAATATATTTGTCTTTTCTAAAAGTTGATTGAAATACATTCTACATGAGTGTGGATAATTTTTGACTCACTCTCATAGTTTACATACACTACCTCATTTAATTTCCTCATTATTCCCATGAAGTAGGTGCAGCTTTTCTTATTTTATGGATGAGGAAACCAAGCCTTGCTGAGATTAAGTACTTTGCCCAAAGTCATACAGTTATTTAGTAACATAACTGGAACTTGGATCCAGACCTTCCAAAGCGCTTGCTTTTCACCATGATAGTACCTTGCACTAGTTTTCTAGTTCCCCAAAGGATATATCTTGAGGGCAGAGACTAGGACAGTAGCAACAAGGAGAAAGACTGGAGCATATTCAAGAGGCCTTGAAGAATTTCAATCTACAGGAATTGGTAGATTGGTAAATTGTTTGAGGGATAAGAGGAAAGAGAGAATAAATATCCTCAAGATTTCTGACTTATACATGGGACTTTAAAAATTCTTGTAAAAAAATTCCACTGCCTTTTAATTCTGTTTTCCCATGAACTTTTTGAAGTTCCCTCATATTTGAGGAATAGCAAGTTTTGAAGTAAGATAATGATCTATGTTTTGGACATCTTGAGTCCACGTTATTTGTGGGAAAATTAAACACTCAGAAAGAAGCATTCTGACATATGAGCTCAGAAGAGGGATGAAAGCTGGAGAAGTCCATTTGGAAGACATCAACTTGATTGTGTGAGGTGAAGCCAGGTAGAATGTGTAAGTGAGAAGAAATGAAATCTGTTGACAGACCATCAACTCTGTCACTTAGGCAGAGGTACTTTGTCATCAGGAAGTCCTTGTTGTTGTTGTTGTTGTTAAGTGTCCTTGAGTCGATTCAAACCCATAACGATCCTGTATAGGGTTTCCAAGGAGCAGCTGGTGAGCTTGAGCTGCCGACCCGGCTGTTCAAACAGAGACTTTGCAGTCTGGCGCATTATCCCACAGTACTATATACAGATGGTGCAAAATGGTTAATGCTTTCATACATTAGGATGCCATGAGTCAGTCTATTTGACAACAACAACTGGTTATTTTATCACCAAAGCAGAGAAAAGCCTAGAAAATGGACTAATGAATCCATCCTCCACTAGCATGTGTAAATGTGAATGAGTTATCTTTTCTTCAATGAAGTTAGGAATTTCTTATTTCAAGATAGTTAAATAATCATAATGCTACTTTATCAAGAAGAAAAATGCCACTCTGAGACATGGTTGGCACATGCAACTCAAAGACAGACCTTTAATTCAGACACACCGGTGTCAGCTTATCCACCCAGAAACTCATGACCTGGACTTCACACACAGTTCTATGAACAGAAGTTTTGAGCACTTGTTTGCTGTTGTTACTGGGTGCCATAAAGTCAGCTTCAACTCACAGAGAACCTGTGTACAATAGAATGAAACACTGCCCAGTTCTGTGCCATCCTCACAATCGTTGTTAAATCTGAGATCATTATTGCAGCCAATTTGTCTAACCATCTCATTGAGGGTACTCCTCATTTCCATGAACTCTCTACCAAGCATGGTGTTGGGTTTTTTTTTCAGTGATTGGTCTCTCTTGATCACATCTCCAAAGTACATCAGATAAAACCATGCCATCCACATTTCTAAGGAGCTGTCTGGCTGTACTTTTTCTAAGACAGATTTGTTTGTTCTTCTGGCAACCCATTGTATATTCAATATTCTTGAGTGCTTATGGGACCTATTAACTTTTTTTTTTTTTTTTAAGGTTTCTATTGTGGATTGAGTGAACATTTACAGGGCAGATCATCAGTTTTACATTAAACAGATCACACACCTTGTTTCATTACAATGATTATATTCCCCTCCACGTACCATCAGTTAACAGTATTTCTCTCTATTCACTTTAGCTTAGAAAAAACAAACAAAAGAAAACCACACTCAGGCATATATAATAATTTACACCTCCAAAGGGCACATTCTGCAAGTCTGCCTCCTGGCGGCCATCTCTTAGTCCCTCTCTTCCCATGACTCTAGAGTCCTCAGCTATTCCCTCTCTCCATGTTCCCATCTCTGCCTCTGTCTCTAGTGTCGCTGCTTCTCTGGATAAGGTCGTGCATTCTGCTTGTGCTCTTCTCCCTTGATGGTCCTATGGGTCCTCTGTTTCTGGACTGTAAGATTAACCACTCCCCTGTTTTGTTACAAAACTCCTACCTTTACAATTGTGACAGTAGCAATTAGTCATGATAAAAATCATTCACTGTTAAATCATGAATTTTATCCCCATCTCTTCTCACCAGACCCATCTAGAAAAGATGAAAACTATTCAGTAAGGACTCTTTCTCCTCCCCCTGCCCCACATACTCTTAAACTAAACTCCCTCTTGAAACCTTGTAAGCTAGTCATTTCATGCCTTTATCGCCCCCTCATTTTAGGTAGCAGTGTTGAAGTTACCTGTCCTTATCTACCCTGTGTACAGGGGGGATAGCATTGATACTTGATGTGAAGACTCCTTCACTCTCTGTTGGTATTTAGAGTTACTACCTCCATGAATATAGGTCAGGTTCATCAAATTGTAACAATTTATCCTTGTTTCCTTTATTAAAAAAAAAAAAAAATTTTTTTTTTTTTTTTGTAATCCTCCTCTAGTTGAGTTCTGATTATCAAGCCATTGAGGTTAGGTCGGGTGTTCTTGCATATCTCCCCTCACTTCATATCAGCTGGATGCTTCACTCTCAGCTCTAGCCCTCTGTGGCTATGTCCTTGTCCATGGGCTCAAGTGTCCCCAGGTATCACCGCATTTTGGTCCAACCACCCCTTCCTCTTCTCTCTCTCATCTCCAGGTCAATGGGAGTCAATGGACTGTGGTTGAACTCAGCCCATTTCTTCATTGATGCCTTTCCCCCTCTTCCACTCACCAGTAGACCAATGTGGTCGCCAGCAAGTTTACATGCCTGTTCATGTGTTCCCTTTGAGTTTCTGTCCTAGAGGGGAGTTTGTCCTGAAGGAAATTGATTGCTTGTCTTGATGTCTTGCTGGTGAACAGCTTGCTTATTCTTGTAGTAGCCAGTCATGCTGACATTGTTGTTTTTTTCCCCTAATGATCTTTCTTTGAAGATTATGTATTGTCACTCTAGCTTTTCCAGGCTGGTCTGCTTGTCCTTGCTAGTGGGAATGTCCCACCTCATAAGGTTCTGAATGGGACTCAGGATTCCATCTAAGGTCCTATACTCTGCAAAGGCTTTGCAAGAGGCCTATTTCAATGCACAAGTTCTAGAACCCCTTTTAGGTATTCCAATCAGTTATCGACTGAAGACGGGCTCACAAGTTTTCTGTAATCATGTTTCCCAACATTCCTTTCAATCCCACTCAAGTGTCTATTTTATAATAGTAGGCAAGGGAAATCAATTTTCATAAGACAGTCAAGCGTTTTAGTTTTATTTCCTCTCTTCAAGCTATGCCTAGATCCCTATGTCACAGAGACCTGTTTCAAGGTTGAGCATGAATCACTATTTATCTCTGTCCCACTTAGGCCATCCAAACCTGTCTCAGTGTTCCCCTATCTATCTTGTTCTTCCACCTCCTCTGCCTTCTTGTATTTCCCTCCCCAACACCCAAACTAAACCCTTGACCCCAATGCCACTGTTGTGGTTACCTTATATTCCTTCTGCCCTCCATTTAAGACAGTCTATGGAGTCCTGGTGTGGCGCTGTGGGCTAATGCATCAGATTGCAAAGCCATTGAACTGTAAGGTTGGTGGTTCAAGCTCAC
Source organism: Chrysochloris asiatica (assembly GCF_000296735.1). Taxonomy (NCBI): domain Eukaryota; kingdom Metazoa; phylum Chordata; class Mammalia; order Afrosoricida; family Chrysochloridae; genus Chrysochloris; species Chrysochloris asiatica. The sequence continues at coordinate 664,781 of NW_006408783.1, forward strand.
CAGCTGCTCCTTGGAAAGCCTATACAGGGTCTCTAGGGGTCAGAATTGACTCAACGGCACTTAACGACAACAATAAATTTTATCCTGTAATCTACCTCACCTGGATCTCTGTTCCTCTGTGTTTACCTTCTTTCACATTGCAGTTGTTGTGATCATAGATGGACCTCCCAGATCCTCTGTTCTTACAATTTTATTCTGTTCTTGACTCTTCCATTTGTCGATTTAGTATAGGGTGATGCTGCCACATATGTCATTCTCTGGTTGTTGTCTGTTCTTGTTGGTTCTCAGTCCACAGAATTTCCTTTAGGATGTTTTTCATAGCAGGGTTGGCTTTGGCAAAATCCCTTAGCTTCTGTTTATCCTGGAATGTTTTTATTACATCTTTGTATTTGATAGACAGCTTTTCTGGGCAGAGGATTCTTGATTGGAAGTTTTTTTCTTTCAGGGTTTTATATATGTCTCCCCATTGCCTTCTTGTCTGCATGGTTTTTGTTGAGAGATCCAAGTTTAATCTGATTTGCTAGTGTTTGTATTTTACACTTCTCTTTTTCCTAGCCACTTTCAGGATTCTGTCCTTATCTTTGATTTTGGAGAGCTTGATTATTATATGTCTTGGTGATTGTCTTTTAGGGTCTATCCTTCCTGGGGTTCATTGAGCCTCTTGAATGCCTTTCTTTTCACTTTTCAGGATGTTAGGGAAATTTTTCTTCCAGAAGCTCTTCAACTATCTCCTCTGTGGACTTGTGTGAATTTTCCTGTACCTGAATGCCTATAAATCTTAAGTTATTCCTCTTCATGTCCAACATGAATCTTAGACCTTCTTCAGATTCCTTTTATCCTTTTGTGTGCTTGCCCTTCTATTTTAGTAGTGTTGAGAGATTCGTCTTCTAGCTCACTAATCCTGGCTTCTGTCTCTTCAATTCTACTCCTTTGCCTTTTCAGTGTATTGTCCATTTCTGATATTCTATTATTAATTGTTTGGACCTCTTTCTGTAGGTTTTGAATTACTTACAATGCTGTATCTATCTTATTTAATTGTTCCTGTAACATTTTCCTGACTTCTTCCTTATTTTTCTCAACTCCATTGTATAGTGTTTTGATACTTTTTTTTTTTTTTGAGAGGCATCCAACTTTATTCTTTTTTTTTTTTTTTTAATTAAATGTTTTTATTTTGGATTGAGTGAAAGTTTACAGGGCACATCATCAGCTTCACATTCAACCATTCATATAGCTTGTTTCGTTACATTGATTATTATCCCCTCCATATGTAATTAGTTAACAGTGTTTCTCTCTATCCTCTTTAGCTTTTTTTTTTTGGATGGGGGCGGGGGGACTTGCCTTTTTGGAATTTACAGTCTCGGCTTTTAGGGAAGGTTTTTACATTTGTCTGTGGATATCCAGGGCTCATATATGAGATTACTAACAAGCATTACTGAATAATCAGATGAGGGACAGTTTGCTATGTCTACTAGGTAGCTAAAGTCTGATCCTCAGAGCCTATGGTTTGGGCGGTCAACAACGCTTGGGCCCACAGGGGCTTGGCCTCCTGACCGGGTCTGCACAGTCTGCATCTGAATCCTCCTTATTTATTGATTGTTTAAGGGACGCTGCCTGTCTTAGGCGGTCAGTGCGAATTCCTCAGTCTTACCAGTCATTGAAACTCATTGCAGCATGGCAATGGCTCTGTCTTAAGTTGCCGAGGTTCCACGTGATCCTTACCCGTCTCTGGCCACACATCCAGCATAAACAGCCGCCATCCGAGGAAGGCAGGGAGGGAGGAGATCGGCTGGGGACCCTATACGCAAGACGTTGCCAGCCCACCACCTGCTCTAAGGTGACCAAGCAGGATTGATACATATTTATAATCATTTTTTTGAATTGCTTCTCAGGCATTTCCAAAGCCTGCCCATCTTCCAGTATGGAGTGTAGGTCTACTTCCAGCTCATTTTTCTCAGTCACTTTATCTAGTTTCTGGACATGTGCTGATATGGTCATCTGTTTCTGTTTTTTGGGCATATTCAGGCCTTAATACTTAGATGAGTGTGTATTTTAGTATTTTTTTATGCTTTCTGATTGTCTTCAGGTAGATGTGATCAGGAGATGGGCTTCCCTTTTCACTCTTCTTCCTGAAAATTTTCAAGATGCCACTATTGGTCATTGTGATGTAATTCAGGTTTAATTTTCAACCTATTTCCTTTTTAGTCTGCCTGTCCCACTCCACAATACCTGTTCAGGCCTTTTTTTCTAGTGATGAACAGTTCAGGGCCGGCTGTGGCCAAGTTTTGAACTTCCATTTCGTTTCAAGTGGAAACTGTCACTTTAAATTTCAAGGAGATCTGTGTACATGCATAGTAGAAACATCTGGGGGTTTGGGGTGTCCACTTGCTCAGGCAGCCTCTCTAGTCACCAGAATGGCGGTATGCAGTTAGTAAGAGACTAATGAATAGATTACAGAAAAAAAAAAAAAAAAAAAAAAGGATGTCCACACTTTTACCTCTACAGTTCAGTCAGGCATTCATGGCTGCTCTGCTCCTTCCCCTGCTTGGTCTTGCCCAAGAATGTGGCTCCAAGAGCAGGTGAGCGTCTTGAATTAGATAGCAATGGATTTCTTGCTTCTGCTACATATTCCCCTAGCTATAAGCCTTCCAATCTTCTAAATATTCCTTTATATGTGGTTCAGAGTCTGGCACCATGCCCTGAGCCTGCTTGGTCCACTATTCTGTGTTGTTGCTGATGGAGCTCCTCACTGCACTTCCACCGATCCACCATCTTTTTTGCTCTCTATTAACTTTTAATTATCACTTTTATGCATTAATTTATGAAGACTGATGAGGTTATTAGGAGTCCTGGTGTGGCGCTGTGACTTAATGTACTGGACTACAAAGTCATTTGAACTGCAAGGTCGGTGATACAAGCTCATCAGCTGATCCTCAGAAACCCTAAGCAGGGCCATTGTGGGTCAGAACCGACTTTATGGCACTTAACAACAACAGCATGAGATTATTAAAGAGCTCTGTTAGTATAGTGGTTACGAGTCGGGCTGCTACCCTCAAGGTCAGCAGTTACAACCTCCCAGCTGTTCTGCCGGAGAAAGATGAGGCTTTCTGCCCCTGTAAAGATTTACAGCCTTGGAAATCATATGCAGGGTCACTATGAGTCAAAACCGACTCCATGGCACCACCATGAGGTTATTAAGTAAAACATCAGATAAGAATATATGGCTCATGCTTTATCATAAGGCAGTTTCCCATAATGAGATCTTTAAGATAGGAAGTTCCTGTTGTGCAGACTGAGCAATCCTTAAATAGCATATGCAGAGTGGTCAAGTGGAGGTTTTTCAACCACTCTGGAATGCTCTTAATCACAGAGGGCTAAAATCCAAAGCACAGCAAAATTTTAATAACTAACCAATATTCCCTGTCTCTACAAGACAACAAATGACTTCTATGAGTGGAGAATTCTAGTTTGCAAACTTTTCTTGGTGTGGACCATGAAAGTGGCCACTATATTATAAATGGTTACTTTAAACTCCTTATATGATTAAAATAAACGCAATGATTCACTCCAGGAAAAAGGCAGAGCTTCTTTCAAGGGAAAAGCAGAAAATGATCACCTGAATCTTCATCTGTGCAAGGGGGTTGCTTTGTGAGACCCTGGCAGTAAAGAAGATGTGTCTGTCTTACCTTGCAGTCTGCTCAGGTTTCCTGTCAAACCTAGTCACCTGGCTGCTTGTCTTAGTGAGCCGGTTCAGACACCATAGCTAACAGCAGAAAAGGCAGCTACTCAGGTAAGTTCGTGGTGGACAGGATGGTAAATAAGATCCCCAAATGCTTACTATTGGACCCGTCTACATTTCTTAGTTAACAAAGGAGCTATTTTTCTAATCAGTGTTGACTGAATGAGAGTTCTGCTTATCTGCCATGATGAGATTAAGGCCCTTTCAGAGCAAGCAGAAAGGAAATGTGTTTGCTCTCTCCTTATTTTGAATGTGTTTCTTATAAAGAAATGCAGTGAGTTGATTTTGAAAGACAGATATAGGTGTGATACTCTGGTTTGTAACATATTTTCCCATCTACCTGGGTTATAATTTTGAACTCTTTTTTTTTTTTTTTTTCTCTTCCTCCATCCCTCCCTCCCTCCTTCCTTCATAGGAACTATTTTTAAATTGTCTCTCCAAAGGTACATTGCTCAGGATAGCTTCTTGCTGTGTTATCTATTACCCCAGTTTTGTCCACAGACCCTGTCCTGAGATGGGGTCCCCTAAAGCAGGGTTAGGGGAGTTCTGGCACTTTGCCCTCAGTCACCCAAAGTCATAGACTCCTTACATCTGCTGAGTGGCACAGAGCACTGGAGTTGGAGGTGGTCACCAAGAGTATTTATAAGGTATTTCTTCTTTCTACTCTGACTACCCTCTTTCTGCATCCTTTATCAGTTAGAGGCCTGGGGTGGTCTTCTGTTCTAATCTGACTTCAGAGGCTAAATTGTCCTTCTGTTTGCATCCCAGGAATATTGGCCTTTTCCAATTCTTCATGAGCCACCCTTAGGGACTGTGAAGTAGCTAGGTCCCTCTGATATCTGTTCTGAAACTGAGAAAGGGGCCAGATGTAGAAGGAAAACCTGCAGAGTTTGCTGCACCCCAGACTTCTGGAAGGAAGGGGAAGTTGACATTGAAATATGCAGATGTGATATCTGTTACCAGAGAAAACCCAAAAGACATTGGGGAGTTCCTAGGAAGAAGTGTACAGATCATGTATTATGTCTGAGGACTAGGGAAACAGGTCCCCAAATAGGGAATGAGGGCTGGGTTTGTTCTTGGTCCTCAGGGTGCAGACTGCTTTTCCTGATGAGGTTGGCATAGACTCAGGAAAGCTGTAGGAGTTTGGGCCTGTGTTTAATTAAAACAATGTCTTCTAGCTGTTGTAAGTGCCGTCAAGTTGTCCCGACTTATAGCAAACCTGTATTGGGTTTCCAAGGAGCAGTTGGTGAGCTTGAACCACCAACATTATGGCTCTGACTGACCTTGTAGTCCAGTGCATTAACCCGCAGCAATTAACCTGACTTAATCTTGATTCAAGATGACTAAACATCTCATTGTAAGGTGGAAGCCACAGTAGAGTACAGATGGAAGCTTAGGTAAGAAATACTATGTGAATGTCCCATGAACCCCAACTCAGCATGGATTAAAGACCTAAATGTGAATCCCAAAATTATGAAAGTCATCAATGAAAAAAGAGGCACAAATGTGAGGGCTCTAATATAGGGCATACACAGACTACCAAACATTTTGAAAATTAGACAAACAAAATAGATGCTTGGGACATACTAAAAATTTTAAACTTATGTGCACCAAAAGAGTAAAAATGGAGCCCACAGAATGCGAAAAAATATTTTGCAATGATACATCAGACAAGGGACTCATTTCTAAAATATATAGGAAACTAAAACACCTCTACAAGAAAAAGACAAATAATCCAATTAAAAAATAGGCACAGGACATGAACAGACACTTCATCAAGGAAGAGATCTGGGCAGCCAACAAACATATGAAGAAATGTTCATGATCACTAGTCCTCAGAGAGATGCAAATCAAAACAATGAGATATCATCTCACACCAGCAATAACAGCAAAGATAAAAAAAGTAGTGGACAATAAATGCTGGCAGGGTTGCAGAGAGACTGGGACCTTCCTACATTGCTGGTGGGATTGCAAAATGGTCCAACCAGTCTGGAAAATAATATGGCGCTTCCCCAGAAGGTTGGAAATACAAATACCTTAGGACCCAGCAATTCCTTTATTTGGTGTTTATCCACAAGATATATGAGCCATAACATGAATAGATATATGCAAACCAATGTTCATAGCAGCCCTGTTTACAGTAGCAAAAAGTTGAAGACAACCTAAATGCCCATCAATGGAAGAATGGATAAACAAATGTTGGTGCATACAATGGAATATTATGCTACCTTGAAGAATAACAAGGAAGCTGCAAGCCACTGCATAACATGGATGAACCTTGAGGATATTATGCTGAGTGAAATTAGTCACTCACAAAAGGAGAACTACTGCATAGGCCATTATTATAAAAGATTAAGAAAAAGTACCCACACTAAAAGGGGAGGAAAAAAATATTCTTTGCTGGTTACGGATGTATAGGATGGGGTGAGGAGAGGGAGGGGAAATTGGAGCACAGGGTAGGGAATAGACATAGGGTAGTTTGGGTGCTTGGGGGAGGGGCAATACACAAGAAGGGGTAGGGGAATGGAAGAACAAAGTGGATAGGAGAACAGTTAGGAGGTTTGTATGGGCTAAGTGGGACAGAGGAAAATAATGATGTATGCACAACCTTGGACCAACAGGGCTCTGGGATACAAGGATTAAGGCATGATTTGAATAAGTAAAAGAGGGGAAATAATGTTAAGATGTTTGGCTGTTTTTTGCATCTTGGTTTCCCTTACCTAGTGTTGTGAAATAGACACTTGAGGGGGATAGAAACATCACCTTAGAAATCTTGTAAGTGTGTCTTCAGCCTGTAACTGATTGGAATACCTAAAATGGGGCTAGAACTTGCCCAGTGAAGGAGGCTTACTGCAGAAACTTTGCATTGCATAAAGACCATGGGTGGAATCCTGAACCCCATCAGGTGGGAAATTTCCACTTGAAAGGACAAGCAGACCAGCCTGGAGAAGAACAGAAGATACTTCTTGAAAGAAAGATCAGCAGGAAAAATAAAAAACAATAATGGCAGTCTGATTGAGTACTATAAGAACAAGGAAGTTGTTCACCTGGGAACCATCAAGGCAAGTGGTTGGGTCCCCTCAAGGTAAACCCTCTTCCAAGACTAAGACTCAAGGAGAATACAGGAGCAGGCATGTGGTCTTGCAGGTGACCCTGTTGATCTACTGATAAGGGGAAGTGGGAGAAAAGCAGCAATGAGGTTGTGAACTAAGTCCAACCACGTTCAATAGACTCCTGTGAACCCAGGTTGAGACCTGGTTGGACAGCAGTATTGCAAGACCTGGAGACACCTGGGCCCAGAGACAGTGACATGGCCACAGAGGACTAGAGTGGAGAGTGAATCATCCAGCTGATATGAAGTGAGGGGAGATACACGAGAACACCCATACTTGCAGATAGTACCCACTTGACTTGGCTTCAATGGCTGGATGATCAGAACTCAACTAGAAGAAGAAAGAAGAGAAAAAAAGAGTAATCCACTACATTTGATGAACTTGACCTATACTTACATATGCAGTACCTCAAAAGAGGAAACAAATCTTCACAATGAGGATCACTCCCACCCCCTCAGTACACAGGGTTGACAGGGATGGGCAACTTAGACATTTGCTATCCAAAATGGGAGGGATAAAAATGCAAGAAGTAAAAAAAAAAAAAAAAAAGCAAGAAGTGACTGGCTTAAAATCTTTCAAGAGGGAGACTAGTTCCAGAGGGTGCGGAGGAAGGTAGAATCTCCACAGAGTAGTTTCCAACCTGTCTGGATGGGGTTGATGAAAGGAGATGGGGAAAAGACTCTTGTTCAATAGTGATTAATTGCTATCAGGACTGACTGTGAACGTTGGAAATGTAAAGGTATACCCTTTTTAAAAAAGGAAGGGAGTGGTTGATTTTGCAGTCCAGGAGCAGAGGTCCCTGGGATCATCAAGGGAGTAGAGCGGAGTGCAGGACCCTATCCAGAGAAGCAGTGATGCCAGAGTTGGAGGCAGAGATGGTGATGTGGAGAGATGGAGTGGTGGGGACTCTGGACTCAGGGAGGGAGAGGGTCTGTGTGCTGATGGCTGGGGGGCAGACTCGCAGGGTGTACCCTTTGGTTGTTTGATGATGCCTGGAAGGATTGTAATTATTGCAATGAAACGAAATATGTTAGGATGAATGTAAAGCTAATGTTCTCCTATGTAAACTATCACATAATTCACAATAAAAACTAAAAAAACAAAACAAAACAAAAAAAAAACTGATGCTGTCCCATGTAAACTACCATTCAGTTCATAATAAAAACTTAAAAAAAAAAGTTAGGAAAGATGTGCAACTGGGTTGTGTTCTTCCACCATACTTTTTCAACCTGTATGCTGAGCAAATAATTCAAGAAGCTGGGTTATATGAAGAAAAGCGTGGCATCAGGATTGGAGGAAGACTCATTAACAACTTGTGATATGCAGATGATAGAACCTTACTTGCTGGAAGTGAAGAGAACTTAAAATACTTACTGATAAAGATCAAAGACCACAGCCTTCCATATGGATTGCATCTCAATGTAAAGCAAACAAAAATCCTCACCACTGGACCAATAAACAACATTCTTATCAATGGAGAAAAGATTGAAGTTGTCAAAGACTTCATTTTTCTTGGATCAATCATCAACACTCATGGAAGCAGCAATAAAGAAATCAAATGATGTTTGCATTAGGCAAATCTGCTACACAAGACCTTTTTAATGTTTTGAAAAGCAAAGATGTCAGTTTGAGAACTAAGGTACGCTTGACCCAAGCCATGATATTTTCAATAGCTTCATATGCATACGAAAGTTAGACAGTGACTAAAAGAAGATCATAGAAGAATTGATACATTTGAAGTATGGTGTTGGAAGGGAATATTGAAAGTACCATGGGCTGTCAAAAGAACAAACAGATCTGTGTTGAAAGAAGTGTAGCCAGAGTGCTCCTTGGAGGTCAGGTGGCCAGACTTCGTGTCTCATACTTCGGACATATTGTCAGGAAAGACCAGTCACTGGAGAAAGATATCATATTCGGTAAGGTGGAGGGTCAGAGAAAAAGGGGAAGACCCCCAGCCAGATGGATTGGCAAAGTGGCAGCTTCAATGGGCTCAAGTGTGACAATTGTGAGGTTGGCCCAGGACCAGCCAGTGTTTCATTCTATTGTGCATAGGATTGCTATGAGTTGGTGCTGACTTGATGGAACCTAACAACAACAACAACAATGGGTAAAATGGAATTCTAGTGTGGCACTGTGGGTTAATGCACTGGACTGCAAGGTCAGTTTGAACTGCAAAGTCAGTGGTTCAGGCTCACCCGCTCCTCAAAAACCTTATACAGGGTTGCTATGAGTTGGAACAAACTTGATGGCACTTAACAACAACAACAATATGGGCAAAATATTGAATGATTCAGAAAGGATCAAAAGAAGATGGAAGGAATACACAGAGTCTCAGTACCATAGAGAAATGGTCTATGTCCAGCCATCTCAAGAGTAGCCTATGAATGGCAGAGAGCATATTTGTGCCCATTCCAAATAGAGGTAACCCAACAGAATGAGAACATCATTGGACAATATCATCAATATCCCATGTGAGTAACGTTTTACTAAAGGTAATTCAGAAATGGCTGCAAGCATACATTGACAGAGAACTTCCAGAGGTTCAAGCTGGTGTCAGAAGAGGACATGGAACGAGAGATATCAGTACTGATGTCAGATAGATCTTAGCTGAAAACAGAGACTACCAGAAAGATGTTTACCTGTGCTTTACTGACAATGCAAAGATTTTCGATCATGGCAAGCTATGGACAAATTGCAAAGTATGAGTATTCTGGACCACTTAATTGTGCTCATGAGGATCCTGTACATAGGCCAAGAGATAGTTATTCAAACAGAACATGGGGACACTGAATGGTTTAAAATTAGGAAAGGTGTGTGAGAGAGTATTATTTAATCTATATGCTAAGCAAATAATCTGAGAAGCTGGGTTATATGAAGAAAAATGTGGCATCAGGATTGGAGGAAGACTCATTAACAACCTGTGATATGCAGATGATACAGCCTT
>NW_006408783.1:696349-697935 GCF_000296735.1 Chrysochloris asiatica
CAGAGATTGCTTCAGGGGCAGGCAGGCAGTTTACACTAATGAAAAAGGTGGGTGAGAATGGTCGTACATCTGGAAGGATGTAATCAATGTCACTGAAATGGATATGTAGAAGCTGTTGAGTTGGTGTATGTTTTGGTATGTATATTCTCCAACAATAACATAATAAATAAAATTATACCAAAAAAAAGAAAAAAAAAAAAGAAGTATCTGCAGTTCTTCTAGCTGCTCCAGGCCGGTATGCTCGTCCTTTCAAGCGGAAATTTCCCATCTTTGAAGCTCTGGATGTGGTTCAGGCTTCAACCTATAGTCCTGTGTAATGCAGAGGCTCCGCAGGAAGCTACCTTCACTGGGCATGTTGTAGCCCCATTTTAGGTATTCCAATCAGTTATAGGCAGAAGACGGACTTACAAGCCTTCTCTGGTGATGTTTCTGGCTATTCCTTTCTTTCCCCCTCCAGTGTCTATTGTATAATATAATGCAAGGAAAACCAAGATTCAAAAGACAGCCAAGCATTCTTGAATTCTTTTACAGGTAGTTCCAATATCTTTTTTCCTCTAAAGCATTTTCTAGCTATGCCTCTTGGTTACTTGTTTGAACCAGTCTTTTTTATTTCTTTGTGTGAAAAGAAATGGTCTGTTGCTTTTGAAACATTGTTGCATTTGTATTAATTTGATGGTTTTATACTGGTTTGTATTCTTTGGCATTCACCAATTGCCTCCTGGTGGGTGTGATTAGGTAATGAGCTTGTTCACTACTTGTGCAGCTCAAGGTTTGGCTGGTGCTGGTTATTGTCCCTGATCAGTTGTATAGCAGCTGTTATTGACTCTTGCCTGGTGGGTGGGTTGTAGAGGGTGTGGTTGTGACTGAGCTATCTGGACACCATTGCTGTCTCTTGTCAGATAAGTCAAGAAGAGGAAACACGTACAATATAGAAGAAAATCAAATGAACAAGCAAACAAAAATAGAAAAAAAAGTAGTATAGAAAAAAAAAGAGAGAAGAAACCACTCTTTTTTAAACTATGAAAGAAAAAAACTAAGAGAGAAAATGAACTAAACACAATTAGAGAAAGGGTGGAGTAAAAGGTACAGAGATCAGAGAGCAGTAACGACAATCTAAGGGAATAAAAGAAGAAAGAAAGAAACAGCAGCAGTGGTACCATCAGTTAACAGTATTTCTCTCTATCCACTTTAGCTTTTTAAAAAACAAATAAACAACACTCAGGCATATATAATAATTTACATCTCCAAAGAACACATTTGGCCAGTCTGCTCCTGGCCACCAGCTCTTAGTCCCTCTCTTCTCAGTCCATGAATCTAGAGTCCTCAGCCGCTCTCCTCTCTCCATGCCCCCATCTCTGCCTCCATCTCTGGTACTGCTGCTTCTCTGGATAAGGTTACACATTCTGCTTGTGCGTTCTTCTCTTGATGGTCCTAGGGTCCTCTGTTTCTGGACTGTAAGATTAACCACTCCCCTGTTTTTGATACAAAAGTTCTACCTTTACAATTGTGACAGTCGCCATTAGTCATGATAACAATTATTCACTATTGAATCTTACGAATCTTATCCCCATTTCTTTTCACCAGAC
>NW_006408783.1:700545-708795 GCF_000296735.1 Chrysochloris asiatica
CTCCTTACTGCACTTCCACCCAATCTGCCATCTTGTTTGTTCCTTGGTTATATATATATATATATATTTTTTTTTATCAAGGTTGGTCATTGTCCTTATTATAATAGCCAAAGAGTTAGAAAGGCAAAATGACATGTGAACTGAGGCAGTCTGCACAGCTGATGAGGACACATCCCTGCAGAAACAATGATGATGTCATGTGTCACTGAGAATCTCTTCCTGCATTCAGTGCTGTGTTTGATGGCCGAGTCACATGATCACAGTGTGAATGGAGCTTCCAGTTTCTGACACAACCTCTCAACTGAGTTGTGATACGTGAGTGGAAGTAACAGCTTCCACACGTTCCTCACGCTCCCAGTGAGCAGAGCTCGTCTATTGTAGCGTGATAAGTGTCTAAACCCCCTGCTGCATACCTTACACTCATAAGGATTCTTTCCTTTTTGGAAACATGGGAAGTTTTGTGCAATCATGAGAGGTTCCCACATTCATTACATTAATTTGCACATTCTTCTCCACTGTGCACCCTTAAATATGAAGTGAGTAACAAACATAGACTTTCCCAAGTTGGCTATATTCATAAGGCCTCTGCTAACTAACTGTGAGTTTACCTGTTTAGTGAGGATTGGTTTCTCCATATTCCTTACACTCGTAGTGAATTTCTCCATTATGAGATATCATATGTACAGTGAGGGATAAGGCATAAACAAACACTTGTACACATTGTTGACATTCATATGGCCTCTTCCAGTGTGGCTTCTTCTATGTCTAGTGAGGATTGAGGACTGCCTGGACACTTTCCCACACTGTGTACACTCATTAAAGTGGGTCTCCATTGTGACTTTGCACATGTGTAATGTGGTGTGAGGAATCTTTAAAGGCCGTCCCACATTCCTTACATTCATTGGCCCTCTCCCCACTGTGAGTTTGCAGATGTTTACAGAGGGATGAGTACCTACCAAAGACTTTCCCACATACTTTACATTTATATGGCCTCTTTTCACTGTGGATTCTTCTATGTGTTGTGAGGCCTGACCATTGAGTAAAGAATTTTCCACACTGCTTACATTCATAGGACCTCTCTTTACTGTGGATTCTTCTATGTATTGTGAGGCCTGACCATTGAGTAAAGGCTTTCCCACACTCCTTACATTCATAGGGCCTCTCTCTACTGTGGATTCTTCTATGTACTGTAAGGCCTGACCCTTGAGTAAAGGATTACCCACACTCCTTACATTTTTAGGGCCTCTCTCCACTGTGGATTCTTCTATGTGTTATGAGGTGTGAGAGTCGACAAAAGGATTTCCCACAATCCTTGCATTCATAAGGTCTCTCTCCACTGTGGATTCTTCTATGTCTTGTGAGGTGTGAGAGTAGTCGAAAGGCTTTCCCACACTCCTTACATTCATAGGGCCTCTCTCCACTGTGGATTCTTCTATGTGTTCTGAGGTTTGACACTTGGAGAAAGGCTTTCCCACAGTCCTTATATTCATAGGGCCTCTCTCCACTATGAATTCGCATAGGTGCAGTGAGGGAGAATTCAAAAGGATCTACTTCTGTGGGAGCTTTTTGGTGCACAGAAATACCAGGAATTGGGATAGAGGTTTCCCCATACTGGTTGCGTTCAGAACATTCACACAGGTTCTCAATTGCACCAGTTCTCAAATGTCTCCCCTGGTTGTCAAGGTGATCCTTCCAGCAATGTGATTCCATGACTGCACCGACTGAAGCCAAGTTTCTCAAGGTTTCCATCATCACATCTCTGTAGAGTTTCCTCTGAGCAGGATCCAGCAAATCCCACTCTTCTTGGTTGAAGACCACAGCCACATCTTCAATGATCATTGTACCCTTTCCCATGCTTCACCTTTGGGAAATCTAAGAGCAGGTCCCAGACAGGACCCAGAGCTCCACGGATTCAGGCTGAGGGACAGGAGTGGACAAACAGACACACAGTGGCCATCTGCGCCTCCAATCTTGGTCCTTTGTGGAGTAGACTCCCTGACTGGACTCCTCTCCCTGCCCCACGTGTGAGACCTCAGACCTTTAGTCTCCAGGAGGCCGAAGAAGAGACAACGGCATGCTGGAGATAGGGAGCAGCGCACTCAGACCTTAATATGAGTCTGCGGGGCACCTGCGGGTGATCAGGTGGAACCAGCCGACGGGAGATGGTGTCCACACATACATGTCACTGGAGTAGAAAAAAGACCAATCGGTTATATATTCTTGAGTGCTTCAGTGTACATCAAAAAAAGAAACAAAAACAGGGAATAGAATCAAATGCCATTGAATGATGATACATGGAGGGGATTGTAATCATTGCAATGAAATGAAATTCAATAGGATGAATGTAAAACTGATGTTCTCCCATGTAAACTATCACTCAATTCACAACAAAAACTTTGAAAAAATAAAAAGTTTGTTTTTGCCAGAGTACCTGACAATTTCCTCTAAGTATTTTGTTTCATTTTCATAACAAGCACTTCCTCCCTTGAAAAATCCTTTTAAAATACCTTAATTTTGAGGTAAAGAACTTAAACTGTAAAAACAAAACAAAAAATCCCCACAAAATCTTAACTTTTTTTTTTTTTTTAAACACTCTTCAAATTCCTTTAACTTGACAAATAGGTATAATCTCTTCTTGTCTACTCTGGTGAATATAACTATACCTTATACAGCAAAGTATCCAGTCACTTATTGGGAAACCCAGAGGCAAGAGCTACTCATTTACACTTTCTACTCAAACACACAGCAAATGTGCCATATTCATATAGACTTTATTATATATATATATATATATATATATATATATATATATATCTTCTGGCAAAGATATAATTTTGGAATGGCAAAGGCAACAGGACTTTCAGATCTCAACGTTCTGGAAGGGAATTAGTCTGAGTCTTCATCATCAAGATAATTCTCGGCATTTCTTTATGTCTGCACCGCATCTGTTCCTCGTTTTGTTTAGGAGTGATGCACATACAGCATTAGGAGTCAGTTTTTTCTCATTGCTTCTTAAGTCTGTTCTTTTTTCCAGAAGCAACTAAACAGTATCTGCATAACCCTTCCAGGCAGCAGCATGCAGAGCTGTGTCCTTCAACTTGTTCTGTTGGTTCAGTTCAATATTTGGCTGAGTAAATAGCATTTCCAGTATATCTTTGGGACCCCATGGCAAGCTTCCAGCTTTGTCTAAGCCATTAATACCAACTTGGTTGTCCAAACACTCTCTCAACCATCTCAAGTTGCCTCTTTTTGCAGTTTCGTGCAATGGATTGTCAATGGATTCTGCCTGCTCAGCCACGTTGTTGCTTGAATCAGCCCAGGACTTCCTTTGCAGGTTTCTTTCCACCAACTGGTATCAATAATGTAGATAATATCACCTTTTTCAAAGTACAATTATCTGGAGTTCTGGGTTCAAATGTATGCAGAGCTCTGAAGACTTTAACTTGCTCTGGTTTGAATGGTTTGGGTGGTGACTTCCAACATCCTGTTTCCTGGAGTGGTTAATCCTAAAGACTATGCAAAAAAAAGCCAACCAAATTTCCTTCCAGCCAGCACTTCAGGCACCCCAAAGTTTCTTTTTGTCTGGTTTACTGTCTTCAAGGATATGTGCCCACCCATGGCTGTAGGAGAAGCAGACACAGGCGGAGTGGTTCCTCCAATCCTGCCCTGACCTGCAGCTGCTGGACACATTGGGTTTTCCAAATCATTATTGTAGAGGGTCTGCACAGCCTTCTTGTCTAGTCCACCATCTTGCCACCTTACTCCAGTATCACTCTCTTCTTTTTGCAATAAACCTTCCTTTTGAAGTGCTTTTGGGGAATTAGGACCTCCAACTTTCAGTAAACAGCCAAATATAGTAACCCTTTGTATACGTAAGCACTCCCAAATTGAGACTATTATTATTTAATTTGTATTTATGAAAATTACGTGAGAAAATGGAACCCAAAGACCTCACTAGCTGTTTAGTCGATGATAGTTACCCACTCCTTGGAAACCCTCTACAGGATCACTATGAGTTGGAACTGACTCAATGGCACTTAACAATAATAGCAAAAATATCACTGCTAGAGCATTTGTACCATCAAAACATGATTTAGAGAAGGAAACAGTAGTATATATTGTTTGACAATTCCAAGTTTATCTTCCAAAATAAAGGAAAGTGAGTATCTGGGGCTAATACTTTTTTCTCTTGAAAATGTTTCTTAAAAACAGAATTAACACCTATGGATATAATAGCTCAAAAGAGGAAACAAATATTTACAGTGAGGATCATTCCCACCCCCTTGATACACAGGGTATATGGGGATGGGCAACTTGGACATTGGCTACCCAAAATGGGGTGGCTACAAAGGCAAGAACTGACTGGCTTACAAGCTTTCAAAAGGGAGACTAGATCCAGAGGGCGCAGAGGAAGGTAGACTCTCCACTGAGCAGTATCCAATCTGTTTGGGTGGGGCTGATGAAAGGCAATGGGGATAGCACTCATGTGGCACGATAGTGAATAATTGCTATCGGGACTGACTGTGAGGGTTGGAAATGTAAAGGTAGACATTTTGTAGCAAAAGGAGGAGCGTGATTGACTTTGCAGTCCAGGAGTAGAGGTCCCTGGGACCATCAAGGGAGAAGAGCAGAGTGCGGAACCCTACCCAGAGAAGCAGTGATGCCAGAGATGGAAGCAGAGATGATGACATGGAGAGATGGAGCAGCTGGGGACTCTAGAACCAGAGAGGGAAAGGGGCTGTGTGCTGACGACTGGTGGGGGGTGGGGGGTGGTCAGGCTTGCAGAGTATATCTTGGTTGGTTGATGATGCATGGAGGGGATTGTAACCATGGCAATGAAACGATATATAATAGGATGACTGTAAAGCTAATGTTCTCCCATGTAAACTGTCACATAATTCACAATAAAACATTTTAAAATTTTAACAAATTTAGCTCACAATGTGAGGATTAACAGTTGGGAGTTCTTAGAGTAAAAAATTAAAGTGCCTAGTTATCTGGTAACCTTTAAAATGTAGGTATTACTGCACTACCTCCAAGAACTCAAGGAGACAATTTCATTAAGATTGATGCCCTGCTCCAGAGAATATAGAGACATAAAGTAAATGTAACAAAAACAAAAATCGTCATCACTGGACCAATAAATAATATCATAATAAACGGAAAAAAGATTGAAATTGTCAAAAACTTCGTTTTGCTTGGATCCACATCAACATTCATGGAAGCAGTATTCAAGAAATCAAGTGCTGTATTACATTAGAAAATCTGCTGTAAAAGACCTTTTTAAAATGTTCAAGAGCAAAAATATCGGTTTGAGGACAAAGGTGTGCCTGACCCAAGTCATGGTGTATTTTCAATAGCCTCATATGCATGTGAAAGTTGGAAAATGAATAAGGAAGACCATAGAAGAATCAATGCATTTCAATTATGCTGTTGAAGAAGAATGTTAAAAGTACCATGGACTGCCAAAAGAACAAACAAATCTGTGTTGGAAGAAGTACAGCCCGAATGCTTCTGAGACCCCAGGAAGGCCAGACTCCATCTCTCATACTTTGGACATGTTATTAGGAGGCACTAGTCCCTAGAGACCTGGTATGGCATTGTGGGTTAATGCGCCAGACTGCAAAACCATTTGAACTGCAAGGTCGGCGGTTCAAGCTCACCAGATTCTCCTCAGAAACCCTATAATAGGGTCATTACGGGTTGGAACCAATTTAATGGCACTTAACAACAACAACAGTCCCTGTACAAGGACATCATGCTTGGTAAAATCAGTGAAACAGAGGCAGACATCCATTGAGATGGATTGACACTGTGGCAGCAGCAATGGGCTCAAATGTAACAATAATTGTGAGGATGATGCTGGACCAGACAGTGTTTGGTTCTGTTGTGTACAGGGTTGCTATGAGTTAGAAGCAACTTAATGGCATCTAACAACAACAGTGAATCATTTTCTTGTTTGTCTGTCCCCTCATCCTCCAAGATGGGCATAGCATAAATAGAAATACTAAAAGTCTTACATAATTTTCTTTTACTTCTTGCTCTTTAGAAATCTCATGAGTGATTTGATCTCCATGTCTAGAAGAAGGCAATCCGGGAGATCCGTATCTGTAGACACACTGTGGCATATTCATTACAGACACAGGGAATGAAATCTATTCTTCTTTTTAATTATTGTGCTAAGTCTATATATAACAAAACATTTGCCAGTTCAACTTCTTTTCACATGCATATTTCAGTGACATTAATTACATTCACAATTTGCAACCATACGCATCCACTATCCATTTCCAAATTTTCCATCATCCTTAATGATTTAGAGTAATTCATTCTTTAAGGGGAAAAAAAAAAATCCCTAAGAAACTTCCCCAGGGGCTCTTGAATTTGCAAACCCCAACTCTTGCCTCATTTCTTTCTTATCTTACCAGGCTCCTGACCCCTGCAGAGGAAGCTGCCACAAGATTCCCTATGTGGTTGCTCCGGCTGGTGACCTTGTGCTGCCCTCTGTCATTGGCGCCCCATTCAGGCTGATGTTCCCACTAGACCTTGGTGGCAGGTATTGTGCAGGACTGAATTGGCCCAGCTGCTGTGTGGCATTTTGATTGATGTTGCGACTGGAGGATGAGGTCTTT
This sequence comes from Chrysochloris asiatica, assembly GCF_000296735.1. Classification (NCBI taxonomy): domain Eukaryota; kingdom Metazoa; phylum Chordata; class Mammalia; order Afrosoricida; family Chrysochloridae; genus Chrysochloris; species Chrysochloris asiatica. The sequence goes on from NW_006408783.1 coordinate 707,178, forward strand.
TAAAACCCTGTTTCCTTTGTAAAGGCAGCTTGGAAAATCACTCTGGCTGCCTGTGTGTGTTCATGTGTGTGTATCCTGCATGCTGTGAATGACTCTTCAAATACTCAGCCTGCCCCTATTGAATTTAATTCAGGGGTCTCCAAGGTAAGGAAGAAAATGAATCCCACATCCATGGCTTTTGATGGAGAGAGGTCCAGCCGCTCAGTATTTCAAGCTCACTGAAGATGCTCCGATTTTTATCTTGGATCAAATACGTCTTCAGAATTGGCAGGATTGGCCTGTTTCCATGTTGCTCCCAGGATGTTCTCAATTCCTACAACCCAACACTGTATTCCCTCCCCCTTCTAGGCAAGTACAAAAGTAAAGTTGACCCTATAGGACATCTGACAAAACAGTCCAATCTGTATTTCTGCCTTGCTAAGCCAGAAAGTCTCAAAACTACCAGCGGTTCTGCAGGAGAAAGATGAGGCTTTTTGCTCCCATAAAGATTTACAGCCTTGGAAACCCTGTACAGGGTTGCTATGAGTCAGCACCTACTCCACAGCACATAACAACAACAACAACAAAGCCAGAAAGTCTAGTGTCCTGGTGTTGTGCTATGGGTTAATGCACTGGACTGCAAATCTGGTTTGAACTAAAAGGTTGGTGGTTCAAGCACACAAGCCGCTCCTCGGAAACCCTATACCACTCTGGGTCAGAATCAACTCGACGGCACTTATCAACAATAGCAACAACAGGCCAGAAAGTCAGGCTGGTGATTCTGGAATCCCGTAACCCAAATAACATCCAGGTGACATGATGCTATTAAAATGCTTATTTGTATAATGCAACTAATAAACTCATCAGATACACATCTTCACAGAAATCGGGTGTTGGCCTCATTGAACTGAGTGGTCTAAACATTTCATTTCACACTAAATCTTGGCAACTGTTTTGAAATAAGAAAGACAAGGGCACAGAACACATTTTCCATTTATGGTACCACTGAAAAAGGAGCTCTGGTAGTGTAATGGTTATGAATCAGGCTGCTAATCTCAAGGTCAGTCATTCAAAACTACCAGCGGTTCTGTGAGAGAAAGATGAGGCTTTCTGCTCCCATAAAGATTTACAGCCTTGGAAACCCTATACAGGGTCACTATGAGTCGGAATGGGCTCCATGGCCTACAACCACCACCAAAGTTATGTGTGAAAACATCAGTTTCATGTTTTTGCCTTTTAGTAGTCTCTCATTGCACATTTCTCAATTGACAACCTTCCTCTTTACTATCCAGTTCCTAAAATGGTTTGGACCAGATTTGAAACACTTCAATTATGGCCCAGGAAACAAGAGCAGTGTATGTATTGCGTAGTTATCAAATGTCTTGCATGGCAGATTTGGAGCCAAGTAGGAAGCAGGCAGTGGCACCCCACTCAAAGATGGCAGTTGCTTTGAATGGGTGTTGGCTGCCATCTTTCTTTTTTTAAAATAAATGTTTTATTGTGAATTATGTGATAGTTTACATGGGATACCATAGGTTTTACTTTCATTCTGTCATATATCGTTTCATTGCCATAGTTACAATTACATCCATGCATCATCAACCAACCAAATGTATACCCAGCAAGCCTGCCCCCCCCC
>NW_006408783.1:708895-717564 GCF_000296735.1 Chrysochloris asiatica
CTTTCCCTCTCTGGATCTCAAGTCCCCAGCCTCTCCATCTCTCCACGTCATCATCTCTGCCTCCATCTCAGGCATCACTGCTTCTTTGGGTAAGGTCCCACTCTCCGCTCTTCTCCATTGATGGTCCCAGGGCCCTCCACCCTTAGACTGAAAAGTTAATCACTCCCCTCCTTGCTGTAAAATGTCCACCTTTACATTTCCATCTCTCACAATCAGTCCTGATAACAATTATTCACTTTTTTGGCTGCCATCTTTGAGCTCATTTCCTACTCACATCAGAATCTGTAGTGCAAGTGATTTGATTGCTATGCAATGCTCATGCTGCCCTTCTTTCCATTGGCCATGAGTGAAATTTTTCGAAACTTTGGAATCCCTGGTTCCTACTCAGAGCTGAATTTCAGAAGGCATTTGTAGTCACTTCATAAGGAGAATCCAGCAGGATTCAGAGCAAGGGGCATCTGTTCAGAGAGAAACTAACAGAAAAATCAGACCTAAATGAAGACAGGAAGCGCCTGACCCCTGTAGAGAACTTATCTATGTTTTTGAAAAGAGCTGAAGAACACCAAAAGCCAAAACTCCTCAGGACTGGAATGTGACTTCAACCATGACACTTAACCCCATATCTGAATCCAAGAAGAACTATCACAAAAGTGGGGCGATCTTACACACAAAGGCTAAAAAAATAAGAACTTAGAGTGTTAGATGTGTGGTTTTCCTAATGTGTGCAGGGGAATGGAACATTGTCTTAATTCTTTAGTTGGCAATGTTCTCAAGGGAGAGAGAGACATTTTTTTTTCTAGCCTGATCACCGTGTATAGAGTGTTCCCTGGTAGCGGTCTGTTTCTCTTTCTAGTCTGTGAGTTGCTCTCCTGAGTTTCTCACCCAATATAGGCTCACTGTCTCCATCTGTGACTTGTGAGTTTGGTGGTAAACCTGTCCTCCTGAGGTATATGGGCTCCAAGAGAAAGGGTAAATTGTGTTTCTGGATGTTTGATTTCAGCACCATGTGCTGGCCATGGTGACTGGACTCCAGTACTGCCCACCCAAGGTGCCTTCCTTACCCAAACACTCAACAAGTCCCCATGCAAAGTGCTCACCTTTCTTGGTTGCCATTAGGTAAGCCAATTCAGTTTCTTGGACTTGATATTCTTAAAGTGGGAAATCATGCATTTAATGTTTACACAGTTTTCACACAGAAATTTGATGAATTCAGATGGTATTTTTTGTTTTTGTTACAGAGACAAGATTATGAGTAGCTCATTGCCACCCACCTTTCTTCTGACAATTACAATTTAGAATGAAACTCTATGGCCCATGTTCCAATCCCAGTTCCATTCCTTGCTAATGTCACTCCCTTGTGTCTTCATTTGGGATTTCTAAAAGCAGATATTGAAACAAGAACAGGGGGGCAAGTAGCTTATTTGAGAGGTGATCCCAGGAAATACAAGTGATTTGGGTAATGAGAAAAGGAAGGGAGAAAAGCCAGTAAAGGTTTGTCAATGAGGGGGCTATCTCTGTGGGAAACTGGTGTTCGATTTAACTGGGGACCCCTAAGACACTGTATAGAAAGACCCATCTGAAGAGTGAGCAAGTAAGGCTATTAATCCATCCATCTCCTGGTTGATTAGAGGTTGCTCCTGGGAGAATTAAAGCCTTGGCTTAAATCCAGGCTGCCCTGAATACAGGCTGAGGAAACTTTTGTGCACGGAGAAAGTCTTAGGAAGAGAACCAGAGAAATGATGAGTAGAAAAGCTGTCAGCCTGTGGGAAACTATCCACTGAAGCTACATGTTAACTCAAACTGACGGACCAAAAGCATCTACTACAGGGTTCTCAGTTTCCTGGTCAGCAATAAGTTTTGCACTGGTCCTTTCTATCACAGAAGTATTCATGAGGAAGGTATTGTCGCACACTGGGGTGATGACTCACCTTTCCATGGGAACAACACTAGCTACTGCAGAGAGTTCCTGTGATCTTCCTGGAAGACTATATATGGTGGATACGTTCAGATAATCTTCCATAAGCATGATGCAGGAGAGAGGTTTAGGTCAGGAACTTCCTATAAGACTTGTGGGGAAGGGAGAGAAGTCTAGTGATTGAAAGTTTTAAAAAATAGTCATTGGAGACTTCCAGCAAGATGGCAGACTAGGCAAATGCACTACATGGACCCTCTACAACAAAGATATAAGAGACAAAATAAAACAGACATAAGTGAAAATTCTCGCACCCTGAACTTCAGAAGAAAGGTTAGAGACGTCGATGGAGTGCTTGTTTGGAGGAGAGGTCAAGCAGAGATGGTGAGAGAGGGAGACTGACTGGTGAACAGCTGGCCAGACACAGATCTGTGTGAGTAACAGAAAAGATGCAATTTCTTCTTTTTCCCCAAACTCTTCTGCTGACCAGAAGTGTGGCCAGCTCCCACCCTTATCCACCTCTAGCACAAACCCTGCTCTCTAGAAGTTCAGTGTTGGGAGTGACATCAACATGAGGTGGGGGCCAGCTGGGCCTCTTTAATGTGCTGCTTTGGTGCCTGGATTCAGGAGGGCTTGGCTCCAGATCTACAAAACCTGCAGAGTCAGCAGACCAGCATTTAACCAGTCACCATGCCCCAGCTTCCCTGTGGTTCTAGCAGACAGTGAAGCCAGCTTCATCAAGGACCCCCATGAACTACTTCCGAATTGAGTACCCTGAACATGGATAACACTAAGGCCAGTAGGAACTCCATCTAGGGTCAGGGACTCTGCTGTCACATCCCTTTCACAACCACCTTGTGCACTCCTTGAATTGCAGGAGCCCACCAGAGATTTCTGGGTCTAACAACTGTACTGTTTGTTTTTACAAATATGACAACCCCACAATGCCCTGGAAACAATAGACAATTTTATTTTTGTTTGTTCTTAACTATCTTAAGGAGCTCTGGTAGCGTAGTGGTTATGAGTCGGGTTGCCAACGTCAAACTCAGCAGTTTGAAACTACCAGCGGTTCCGCAGGAGAAAGATGAGGCATTCTACTCCCATAAAGATTTACAGCCTCAGAAACCCTGTTCAGGGTCACTATGAGTCAGAACCAACTAGTTGTTAAGCTTGTTGTCTCTCTCTCTCTTTTTTTAACTTTTTATTGTGAATTGAGTGAAGGTTAACAGAAAAGCTCATCAGTTTTACCTTCAACAAACCACACACCTTGTTTCATCTTAATGATTAGAATTCCCTCCAAGCAACAACAGTTATCCTACTTCCTCCCTTTTATATCTTATATTTAATAAATGAACAAAGCAAAAATATTTGATGTACACATACAAAACAAAAAATATATACATTTAAATGTCCTAAGGGCATATTGTGCAATCCAGCCTCTTGCACACAGGCACACAGCCTTACTCAGTCCATGGTCCTAGAGACCACAGGTGTTCTATCTCTCCCTGCCATCACCTCTGCCAGTGTCTCTGCTGTCATTGCTTTTCCAGGTAAGATATCACACTCCATTCATGTTCTTCCTTCTTGATGGTTCTGGGATCCTCTGTTCCTGAAATGACTGACTAACTACTCCCCCTTTTTAGTTATACATATTCTACAATTGCAGTTGTGACAATCACCACTAATCCTGGGAAAATTACTCACAATTGAATCATAAAATCCTATCAACATTATCTCTCATTCCCTTTCACCAGATTCATCTGGAGAAGAGGAAAGCTATTCAGTGGGGATTCGACCTTACCCTCCTCATTCTGAAACTAAGCACACTCATGAAAGCATGTAAGCCAGCTACTTCATGCCTTTATAGTACCCATTTTTTATAGCAATTCTAAGTTGCCCATCCCTATCAACCCAGAACAACAGACAATTTTTTCTCACATGAAGAAATAAGATAGTATGGCTTAAACAAATGACCAAGATGCAGAGATAGAACATTTTGGAGGAAGAAAAGTAAAGGAACTAACTGAAACAGAATGATAATTAGGTGCCTTCAATGTATCAGTAGAAAGATCAAGGAAAGCAAGGAGAACACAATAAAAACTTTAGAAGAATTCAGGAAAATGCTACAAAAACAAAAGACAAAATAAAAGCAAATTTTGAAACAATACAAAACCTGCTATTAGAAATCCAGAAGATTAATACTAAGATCTCAGAAATGTACAATACATTGAAAGGATAAAGGAGTAGAGGTCAAACAATGGCAATCTGTGCATACATCTACTCATGTTATGGCTCGTATTTCTTGTGGATAAATACCTAGAGAAATTTCTGGGTCATAAGGTATTTCTATTTCCAACTTTCTGAGGAAGCGCCAAACCGTTTTCCAGAGTGGTTGGACCATTTTGCACTGCCACCAGAAATGTAGGAGGCTCCCAGTCTCTCCACATCCTCTCCAGCATTTATTGTTCTCTGTTGTTTTGAACTTTGCTGTTATTGCTGGTGTGAGATGATATCTTATTGTTGTTTTGATTTGCATATCTCTAATGGTTAACGATCATGAACATTTCTTCATATGTTTGTTGGCTGCCCAAATGTCTTCCTTGGTGAAGTGTCTGTTCATGTCCTCTGTCCATTTTTTAATTGGGTTACTTGTCTTTTTCTTGTACAGATGTTGTAGTTTCCTATACATTTTAGAAATTACTCGCTTGTCTAATATGTCATTGCAAAGATTTTTTCCCATTCTGTGGGCTCCCTTTTTACTTTTTTGATGAACTCTTTTGATGCACATAAGTTTCTAATTTTTAGTATGTCCCAATCATCTAATTTGTTTGTATAATTCTTACAATGTTTGGTAGTCTATGTGTACCCTGTATTAGAGCTCTTAAATGTATCCCTATTTTTTCATTGATGACCTTTGTAATTCTGGGATTCACATGTGGGTCTTTAATCTATGCTGAGTTGGGGTGGTTTTTCTGTGTTTTTTTTTTTTTTTTTTTTTTTTTCATTATTTAGAGAATACTTCATTAGTTTTTGTTATCAAACTCATGAAGATAAGAACTTACATATTTAATACAGTGCATTACCCCTGTACAAATTGAGTTGGGTTTTGTATATGGTGTGAGATAAATGTCTTATTTCAATCTTTTGCATATCGATTTCCAGTTCTGCCAACACTATCTGTTGAAGAGACTATCTCCCCCACATTCAATATATTTTGGTCCTTTGTCAAAGATCAGTTGGTTGTATGTGGATGGCTTAATTTCTGGATTCTCGATTCTGTTCCATTGATCTATGTATCTTTCATTGCACCAGTACTCCATTATCTTTTTTTAAGTATGGAAATTTCTTTTTTTTAAGGTTTTTATTGTGAATTGAGTGTTAGTTTACATGGGTTTTACACTTATCATTTCATTGCAATGATTATAATCTCCTTCATACATCATCATTCAACAGTATTTGCTTTTATTCCCTCTGTTTTCTTGTTTTGTTTTTTTGGGGGGATATGTACACAAAAACACTCAGGAATATATAATAATTTAAACAACCAAATGGCACATTCTGCAAGGCTGCCTCCTGACCACCAGCACCCAGTCCCTCTCTTTCCATGAGTCCAGAGTCCTCAGCTGCTCCCTCCATGTCATCATCTCTGCCTCCATCTCTGGTGTCACTGCTTCTCTGGATAGGGTCCTGCATTCTGCCTGTAATCTTCTCCCTTGATAGTCCTAGGGTTCTCTGCTTCTGAACTATAAGATTAACTACTTCCCCTTTTCATTATAAAACTTCTACCTTTACTGTTGTGACAATTGCAATTAGCCATGATACCAATTATTCACTATTGAATCATAAGAATCTTATCCCCATCTCCTTTCACCAGACTCATCTAGACAAGATGAAAACTATTCAGTGGAGATTCTACCTTCCCTTGCACATTCTTAAACTAAACTCCCTCTTGAAAACTTGTAAGCCAGTCACTTCATGCCTTTATAGCACCTTCACTTTTGGTAGTCCATTTTCTTTTAATTCTATTTTTTCCTATACTGATTCAGCAATTTCTAGATATACAGTTTAGTGGCACTGATTACATGCTACAAGCTGTGTGACCATTTTCACCTTCCTTTTCTGAGTTGTCTTTCCTCGTTAACATCAATTCATTAGTACCTTAGGCGTCTATGTAGTCTTTCAAGTTGCTGTTGTCAATGTGATCCTATATTGATAGATCTTCAAACAACATAATGTTAAGGCAGATTTTTTATTTTTTTACTTTTAGTTAAGCTATTTGTTTTTAAAAAGATTTCAGGAGGTATTTTTTGTTAAAGTTAAAAAGTTATCTAAGCACAACAGTTTTAGGTGTTTGTATAGCCTCCATGGCCCCAGGAAGTCTGAATTCTATTAGGAATTGAAATTCTGTTCTGCATTTCCTCCCTTTTGATTAGATCTCTTTTATGAAATCTTTGATCAAAATGTTTGTAATTGTGGCTGGTCACCTGGTCCCATGGTAAGAGAGGCAGTTTTTCATGAAGGCAATTAGCCACACATTCCATATCCTCTCCCTATCCCAAACTCATCATCTTCCTTTACTCTTCCAGGAGAATAGAAACCAATTGTGCTTTGTATGGCTGTTTGTGAGCATTTCAGATTCCAGGTTCCACACATGGAACTAGAAGGTAAAACAGAGATATTAAGCATGTTATTAGGCCAATTAACTGAGATGTTCCATGAAACCATGATCCTAAACCTCCATCACTGTTAGTCCCCTGCCCCCTCTTTCCCCTTCCTCTTGCCCCCAGTAACCACTAATCAGTTTTGTTCTCTATACATTTTCCTTTTATTGCCTCTTTATATAAATGAGATCCTACAATATTTATCCTTTAGTGATTTAGTGTTCCATTGCTGTTCATAAGGTTTTAAATGACTAAATATTCATAAGTAGTCTGTCTCTCCTTCTTCCTAGTTTGTCTTAGTCTGGAAGCTCATCTGAAACTTGTCTACCATGGATGACTCTGCTGGTATGTAAAATACCCATGGTATAGCTTCCAGAATCACAGCAACATGCAAGCCACCATAGTCTGACAAACAGGCAAAGTGGTGGGATGTATAAAGTATGAATCTAGGAAAATTATAAATTGTCAAAAATGAAATGGAATGCATAAACATCGATATCCTAGGCTTTAGGGAGCTGAAATGGACTAGTATTGGCCATTTTGAACCTAACAATACCATGGTTTACTATGCCAGGAATGACAAATTGAAGAGGAATGGTGTTGCATTCATCATCAAAAAGATCATATCAAGATCAGTCATGAGGTACAACACTGTCTGTGATAAGATAATATCCATGTGCCTACAAGGAAGCCCAGTTAATACCACTATTATTCAAATTTATGCACCAACACTAAAGCCAGTGAGGATGAAATAGAAGAATTCTACCAACTTCTTCAATCTGAAATTGGTCAAATATGCAATCGAGATGTATTGCTCATTACTGGTGATTGGAATGCAAAGGTTGGGAGCAAAGAGGAAGGATCAGTAGTTAGAAAATATGCCCTTGGTCATACAGATGATGTGGAAAATTGCAAGATAGAATCTTGTAAGGCCAATAAATTCTTCATTCCAAATACTTAAAAAAAAAAAAAAAAACACAAAAAATGACTATACACATGGACCTCAACAGAAAGAATATATGGAAATCAAATTGACAACATCTGTGGAAAGAGATGGTGGAAAAGCTCCATATCATCAGTCAAAACAAGGCCAGGGGCAGACTGTGGAATAGACCATCAGTTGCTCATATGCTGAGGTAGCACATGAAGCACTCATACATGTAGACCAAAAATTTGGAAGATAAGTTACTTGGCCAGCTGATTGAGAGAGATCCCTATTTGTGCCCATTCCAAAGAGAGGTGACCCACCCAAATGCAAATATATCAGACAACATCATCAATATCAACTGCAGGTAAAATTTTGCTAAAGATAATTGAAAATGGCTTTAGTAGTACTTTGACAGAGGTTCAGGCTGGATTCAGATGGGGATATGGAACAAGGGATATCATTGTTGACATCAGATGGATGTTGGCTGAAAGTAGAGATTACCAGAAAGGTGTTTACTTGTGCTATGTTGACTATGCAAAGGCTTTTGGGTTTGTGAATCACGACAAACTATGGTCAGCACTGCAAAGAATGAATATTCTGGAATATTTCATTGTTATCATGTGGAATCTATACATAGACTACCAGGCAGTCATTTGGACAGAACAAGGGGCTACAGAATGGTTTAAAATCAGGAAAGTTGTGCACCAGGGTTGTAGTCTTTTACCATACTTATTCAATCTGTATCCTGAGCAAATAATCCAAGAAGCTGGATTATATGAAGAAGAACGTGGCATCAGGATTGAAGGAAGACTCGTAAACAACCTGAGATATACAGATGACACAACCTTGCTTTGTTAAAAGTGAAGAGGACTTAAAAATACTTACTGACAAAGATCAAAGACCACAGCCTTCTGTTTATTATTGCAACATGATGTAAAGAAAACAGAAATCCTCACACTGGATCAATAAATTGTTGTTGTTAAGTGCTGACGAGTTGGTTCTGATTCATAACATCTCTGTTTAGGGTTTCCAAGGAGTGGCTGATGAGCATCAACCACTAAGCTTGCAGTTTAAACTGACTTTGCAGTTCAGCACATTAACACGCAGCACCACACCAGGACTCCAGATCAATAAATATCATGATTATAAATGTAGAAAAGATTGAAAT
>NW_006408783.1:720013-720656 GCF_000296735.1 Chrysochloris asiatica
TTTTTTTTTTTTAACAAACAAAAACAATATTCAGGCATATATAATAATTTACACCTCTAAAGGGCACTTTCGGCAAGTCTGCCTCCTGGCCACTTGTTCTTAGTCCCTTTCTTCCCATGAATCCAGAGTCCTCAGCCATTCCTCCTCTCCATGATGACCCCATCTCTGCCTCCTTCTCTGGTGTTCCTGGTTCTCTAGATAAAGTTTCGCATTCTGCTTGTGCTCTTCTCTCTTGATGGTCCTAGGGTCCTCTCTTTCTGGACTGTAAGAATAACCACTCCCCTGTTTTGTTACAAAGCTCCTACCTTTACAACTGTGACAGTTGCAATTAGTCATGATAAAAATCATATGAATCTTATCCCCATCTCTTTTAACTAGACCCATCTAGACATGGTGAAAACTACGCAGTTGGGACTCTTAATTCCCCTCCACACTCTAAAACTAAACTCCCTTTTGAAACCTTGTAAGCCAGTCACTTCATGCCTTTATCCTCCCTCATTTTAGGTAGCCAATGTCTAAGCTGCCAGTCCCTATCTACTCTGTGTACAGAGTACTTGATGTAAAGACTCCTTCACTCTCTGTTGGCATTTAGAGTTACTACCTCCATAAGGAGCTCTGGTAGCGTAGTGGTTACAAATCGGGC
>NW_006408783.1:722729-724033 GCF_000296735.1 Chrysochloris asiatica
TTCCAACCTCCTCTATATGTGGGTCAGAATCTGGGTCCATCTCCTGAGCCTGCTTGATCTGGTATTCTGTGTTGTTGCTGACAGAGCTCCTCACTGCACTTCTACCTAATCCATCATTTTGTTTGTTCTCTCCATGAAGAGCCTTATTGACAATTTTGTCTAGGTCTCAGACATAGGGGTTTCAGAAATGTGGGCTGAAATTGTTTATACAATATATAACTTTACTATTTTTTTTCAACATTTAGTATGAAACTCTAAGTCTTTATTTCAACAGATAATTTTTTCATATTTTTTCCTATGATGATTTTAGTAATACATTGTAAAGTTATAAACAATGATCTCTTAAAAGAATAGCTCATGATATAACATAAACAACAACAACAAAAAAACCCCAGCACTGTGAGGAAACATTAATAAGTATTCACATTAATGGCATACATGTGAATTTGATGTGTAGTTAGCAAAAAAAATCTCAAAGAGAGCATTTACTTTTTCCTTCTCAGTCCCTGACTAACCAACATTCCATAAATGTGATATCATGAAGAAAAGATAACTGAACTAACAATTTCATTAAAATAGAAAAATCATACTAATAAAAATATCCAGCCTCATGAGCACAGTGATGATTAAGCAAATATGAATCTACTTCCTTAAAACCTTGAGTTTGCTGTAAGTTATACATCCTGTCAGGAATGTTCAGATTTCAGCCACAAATAGAATATGGCAGCAGATAAATGAATCTTTTAATTAGGTCCTTTCGGAGTCTAGATGATTTATTTTGCTTGAATTTTTGTCATTTTTTACTTCAGATTTGGTCCCTGTATGATGATACAACCCGATAGAGTCATCTCAGACTTCTTTCCACAGAGCAACACTGGCTGTTCTCTCATGCTCACACTTTATCTCTGTCTCTCTCTCATCATATCAACTTGCTCTGCCAAAGCTTCTTGTAAAAGGGGCCTCCCACTGTTTGTTTTGATCACAGATTGGGTCTTATTTCTTGTCACTTTTGCACCTGAGACTAAAGGTCTCATATGTCGAGCCCTCCTATCACCTTCTTTCTTCACCTCTATGACTGATGATAAGAGAATGAGGGAGTGTGATAGATGAATGGAAACATATAGAAGGCTAATATACTAACTTCACTAAAGTAAAGAGGTCTTGAAACATTTACTGATGAAGATCAAAGAGCACAGCCTTCAGTATGGATTGCATCTCAATGTCAAGAAAACAAAAATCATCACCACTGGTCCAATAAACAACATTCTTATCAATGGAGAAAAGATTGAAGTTGTCAAGGACTT
>NW_006408783.1:724603-726534 GCF_000296735.1 Chrysochloris asiatica
TTGATGGCACCTAACAACAACAACAACAATATACTAACAGCAATTCAATAGATTCATATTTTCCTCATCTTTATCATTGCACCTAACTCTATAATAGTGCCTACTGGCTTCTCTGTTGGAAGAAATACAGCCAGAATGCTCCCTGGAAGCCAGGATGGGCAGACTTTGTCTCTCATACTTCAGCTATATTGTCAGGAGGGACCAGTTCCTAGAGAAGGATATCATGTTCAGTAAAATGGATGGTTGGAAAAAAAGAGGAAGACCCCCAACAAGATGGGTTGGTACAGTGACAGCAACAATGGGCTCAAGTGTAGCAATGATTGTGAGGTTGGCACAGGACTGGGCAGTGTTTCATTCTGTTGTGCATAGGGTTGCTGTGAGTTAGTACTGACTCGATGACACCAAACAACAAGAAGAAGCATATGGAGGAATAATGAAAATGGAAACATCAATGTTGTTGTTAGCCGCTACTGAGTCAACTCCCAACTTCCTTTGCACAATAGAATGTAAAGTTGTCCAGTCCTGAACAATCCCATCATCAGTTGTGAGTCAGGCCATTTTGATCCATAGGTTTTTCATTGGCTGATCTATGGAAGTAGATTCTAGGCCTTTCTTCCTTTATCCCTAGTCCATATTAGCCTGGAAGCTTTGTTGAAAACTTTTCGGCCTAATAACAACACACAAGCCCCTAGTAACAATTGAATGATGTCTGTACATGATGAAGTGCATTGGCCAGGAATCGAACCCAGGTCTCCCTCATAGAAGGCAAGAATTCCAGCACTGAGCTATCAATGCCTGTGTTTCTAGTCATTATTCCTTATTTTATATAATTTTAGAGATGCTGGGAGAATCTTGTGCCTCCAAATTGCCCTCCTCCTACCACCATTACAGGTGCATGCTAATACTTGATTAGGGGATGAAACACGTCATTTCTGGTGATGGTACCATTGGTGGCACTAGAAACTTTTGTGTTTCCATAATAATGTTGTTGTTGTTAAGTGCCATTGAGTCGGTTCTGACTCATAGCAACCCTGTATAGGGTTTCCAAGGAGCAGCTGGTGACCTTGAACTGCTGACCTTGTAGCTCAAACAGACCTTGTAGTCCAATGCATTATCCCATAGCACCACACCAGGACTCCATACACTCCTCTAAAACACATGCCAAGAGTCCTTCTGAATCATCATACAATTTCAGTTAGAGCTTGAAATGGGAAAACAGCTTCGTAAGTCCATCATCTCCATCATGTTGACTCCACCCCTTTCAACCCAGACTGCCTTCTACCTTAATTCCAGGATCATCAGTTATGATTGTGGGGAGCACCCACAACAACATTATTGCCCCATGACCTGTTTACTGGGCTGGAATCACGGCCTGGAAGAGGCCTGCAGTTTTAAAAATAACTCATTTGGCAGTAAAACCTGACCTAACCTGAACCCCACTAGTGGTAAATCCTGGCCTGATGTGAACTAGGTATAGTGTGTGTGTATTCATTGTGGTCGTATTGTTTTTCAGGCTGTCAGTTACTAGGGACCCTGGGATAGGCTGCTTTAATTGTTGTTTTTCCCATGCTGAGCACAGGACTGGCCCATAGTGCTCTAAAATACTTGCTGAGTTTAATTGAGTGTCTGACATGCAGGAGATAAGCAAGTGATATCTTGTTGAACTGTCCTTCAGGATAAAAATTATGGATTAGTAACTAATTAATTTATCTAAGATTTTAAATCAGCCTTCATAAAAACTATTGCAAACAAGTTTCAAATAAATGAAACAAGCAGAAAGCTGCAGCAAAGAATAAAAAAACTTGAGATAGAATAGGAAATCAAAAGAAAAAAACAAATGAACTTTTTAGAACTAAAAAAATACTATAGCCAAAATAAAAATCTCAAAGAATGCTCATGTAAGTAGAATTAAATCATTGACAACTTTATTT
>NW_006408783.1:726784-732427 GCF_000296735.1 Chrysochloris asiatica
ACTACCAGCTGTTCCGCGGGAGAAAGATGAGGCTTTCTGCTCTTGTAAAGATTTCCAGCCTCAGAAACCCTGTACAGGGTCGCTATGAGTCGGAACTGACTCCACGGCACATAACAACAACAACATCATCAGTTGCAACACTTTTACCAGTAAATAGGTGTATTTCATATGATTACACAAACATTTTAAATTATTAATTAATTTTCCTTAAGCTATAGTTTTTGTTTTTTGAAGTTTTTATTGTGAACTGAGTGATAGTTTGCATGGGAGAACATTGGTTTTACACCATCATTTTACTGCAGTGATTACAATCTCCTCAATGATTACAATCTCCTCCATGCATCATTATGCAACAGGATTTGCTTCCATTCTCTGTTTTTTTTGGGGGGTGGGGTGGGCGGGGAGTGGGAGAGGTAGAGGTGGGAGATGTATATAGAAATACTCAGACATAGATACTAATTTAAACCACCAAAGGACACATTCGGCAAGCCTACCTCCTGGCTGCCAGCACCCAGTCCCCCTCTTTCCATGAGTCCAGAGTCCTCAGCTGCTCCCTCTCTCTATGTCCTCATCTCTGCCTCCATCTCTGGTGTTATTGCTTCTCTCAATAGGGTCCCACACTCTGCTTGTGCTCTTCTCTCTTGATGGTCCTAGGGTCCTCTGTTTCTATACTGTTAGATTAACTACTCCCTCATTTTGTTGTTGTTGTTGTTTTTACAAGTTCTCTACCTTTACAGTTGTAACAGTCACAATTAGTCATGATAACTATTTCTCACTATTGAGTCAAAAGAATCCTATCCCCATCTCTTTTCACCAGACCCATCTAGGTAAGATAAAAAGTATTCAATGGGGACTCTACCTTCCCCCACACACCCCTAAACTAAACTCCCTCTTGAAAATTTGTAAGCCAGTCATTTCATGCCTTTATTGCCCCTTCATTTTAGGTAGCCATTGCCTAAGTTCCCTGTCCCTATCTACCCTGTATACAGAGGGGATAGCATTGATCTTTGATGTGAAGACTTCTTCCCTCTCAGTTGGTATTTTGAGTTACTAAAACCATAAGTATAGGTCAAGTTCATCAAATTGTAGCAATTTACACTCTTTTCCTTTATCAAAATTAAAAAAAAATATATTCCTTTACTTGAGCCCAGATTATCAAGCCATCGAAGCTAGGTCAAATGGGTACTATCTGCAAGTTTAGGCATTCTTGTGCGTCTCCCCTCACTTCATATCAGTTGGATGCTTTACTTTCAGCTCTAGTCCTCTGTGGCTATGTCCTTGTCCATAGGCTCAGGAGTCCCCAGCTCTCACCACACTGCAGACCAACCAGCCTTTCCTCTTCTCTCTGTCATCTCCAGGTCAACGGGTGTCTATGGAACGTAGTTGAACTCAGCCCATTTATTTCTTCATTGTTGCCTTTCCTCCATTTCCATTCACCAGTAGACCACTATGGTTGCCAGCAAGCTGACATGCCTGCTCATGTGTTCCCTTTGAGTTTCAGTCTTGGAGGGGAGTTTGTCCTGAAGAAACTTGAGTGCTTGCCTTGATGACTCCCTGGCAAACAACTTGCTTATTCTTGTAGTAGCCAATCAGACTGCCATTTTTGTTTTCAATTTTTCTTGCTGATCATTCTCTGAAGATGTATCTTGTATTGTTCTGGCTCATTCAGGTTGGTCTGCTTGTCTTTTCTAGTGGGAATATCCCACCTCAGAAAGTTCTAGATGGGGTCTCCATTTATCTTGGTGTTTATGAGTCCACTTGTGTGGAATTTTGTTTTCTTTGTGTTCAGGTATAGTCCATGCCAAAGGCTATAGGTGTGAATTTCATCAGAATATTAGTTATTTAATGCTGCTCTAACAAAAATACCACAAGTGAATGACTTTAACAACCAGAAATTTATTCTTTCACAAGCCTAGAAGGCTAGAAGTTAAAACTCACAGCACCAGCTCTAGGGGAAGACTTTTGCTCTCTGTTGGCTTAGTTTAGAAGAAAGGTCCTTGTCTTTCAACATCTATAGGTACAACAACATTGCTTAAAGATCTCCATGTGTCTTGGCACCAATCTTCCCCTGTATATAGGAGGTTCCCAGAAGAGGGACCTGGGTCCAAATCCATACTCCACCTCAGGCTCCTCTTCTTTCATGGCAGTAGTAGGTTCCTCTCTCACAGCTTGCTTCTCTCTTACCACTTATAAATAAATAAATAAATAAATAAAATAAACCGGCTACCTACTCTATCCATGATTCCATTTCTATAACACTATTTAACTTATGGATGAGGACTAGCTCACTGGGATGAATGGGAGAATATAAAAATGGTTAGACTATGTATAACCCGAGTCCTGGTGTGGCGCTGTGGGTTAAGGCACTGGACTGCAAAGCTCCTCAGAAACTGGATACAGAGCCACTTGAGTTGGAACCGACTTGATAGTACTTAACAATAACAACCATGTATAACCAGAAGCAATTATTAAAAAATTTTTAATTAAGCTTCATTTTGATATAGTTATAGATTCACATATAGTTTTAAGAAATAATACAGGGAGATCCCATGAACCTTTCCCCTAGTTGCTCCAATTTTAGAACATCTTGAAAAACAATAGCATGCATGACATTACAACCAGGGCGTTAACTTTGTTACTGATAACTTCACATGCAGTCACTTCCCTGCTAACATCTCTTTAATCCTTGACTCATAACCACTAACTTCCATGTGTTGTTTGTTGTTGTTAAGTGCCGTTGAGTTGATTCTGACCCATAGCGACCCTGTATAGGGTTTCTAAGGAGCAGCTGGTGAGCTTGAACCACCGACCTTGCAGTTCAAATGACTTTGCAGTCGTACACATTAACCCACAGCACCACAACCAGGACTTCATGTAGGATAAGAAAATTACTCTGACCCCTTTCCTAGATGAAACTCCTATAAGCAGCTAGTATAAAAAGAATAAGCTTCATTCAAATATGAATATTAGAAAAGAAAAATCACAGGATTTATATAAAATTACTACAAGAAAAAGTAAAAATAAATATAAAAAGCAAGACAAAAAAAACTTCTCTGAGATTTCCAATAATGGAAGTGATATAAAGTTTTCCAACAAACTATCACACAAATTGTTTTTTTAAACTATAAAAATATAATTTAAAAAGCTCAAACATTTAAAGGTATTGATAAGTCATCAAAACAGGTAGAAATTGCAATAGACTATACTCTAGAAAAATGACTATAGATATAAAAATTGTAAGCTTTGGGTTTTTTTCCTTGTGAGCACTTTTCATAACAACCCCACCCAAAGATCTTATAGCAGAAATCCACACATCATTAATGGCGAAAAGTATCAGAAATAGAGACTAGGGTTCATATAGAGCAGAAGGACAGCTAAGGATGGAATCTCTAAATCAAAAGTTTCAAGGGAATCAAGGCCCAAAATATGAGTGTAAACTCTGCCTATATTCCTGGTTGATTGCTAAACTATGCATGCATGGGAAAAATCTCAGGAAGTCTGGGGAATGAGAGACCTAAACAAGAGAGAAATCTACACATGAAAGATAAACTGTATTGGATAAGATTTGTATTTGTTATTCTTGTGTCTTCATGCATTAAAAATAAAAATCTTTTGATGTATTTTATGTAACTCTTCAAAAGAAACATTGCGTTTTTCCCCCATTCAAAAATTATTGATATACATTTTGTTTCATGCCATTGATTACAATCCCCACCATGTAACATACCATATCCCACTTCCTTCCTGTGTTTCCTGTTTCCATTCCTTGTCCTTTCCCAACCCTTGTGAACTCTGTCCTTGTGCAAATGCTGCCCCTTTGATCTTAGATGGTTGATGATTCTAAGGTGCACCTACATCCCTAATGTTATTGTTCCCTTTATAGGCCTGTCTATTGTTTTGTGAAAATTGAATTTCAGTTCAGTTACAAATTTGTGCATTCTTGTGTGCAGCTCAGACCATAGGATTCTAAAGCTTTCCTGGACTAAGGACTTAAAAGATAGAGCTAGGGATTGCAGAGAAACTTGAAATTTTTGGAGGAAGCCTGAAAGCAAGGGATGCACAGAGAGATTGTTCTTGTTGAGAAAGTACCTTCAAGTCGCTTCTGACTCATAGCAACCCTGTATAGGGCTCCCGTGGAGTGGCTAGTGAATTTGAACCGCTGACTTTGCAATTCAAATTGACCTTGTGGTCCAGTGCATTATCCTCTAGTGCCACACCAGGACTAGGTCACCATTTGTTGTTAAGTTTCCTCAAGTTGGTTCCTACTCATAGCGACCTTTTATAGGGTTTCCAAGGAGTGGCTATAGAGCTTGAGCTGCCGACCTTGCAGTTCAAACCTACTTTGCAGCCCCCAGTGCATTAACCTTCAGCACCACACCAGGACTCCTAGGTCACCAGATATGACAATAAATTCTGCCAAATCCTTGTCTGAATGTTACAATAGCATATACATGAAAGACCCTTGAGGCTCCAATGAGATAGCAGGGAGGTTAGAGAGAGGTGTGTATTCTTGAAAGTTATAACTGAGCCACCAGGTGAGATCTCTGAGTTTGCTGCTCTTCTGACAGTGAGCATTCTCAACTGACGAGCTCAGGGCATAAGGTTGAAGCCATAAGGTTTAAGGTGTCAGAGAACAATGTTGAGGCTCATTGACCAGCTGCAGGCAAGAAAATCTCAGGGAAAGCAAGCCCCCAAACGTTAAGTATAAGCTCTTTCCACTTCTTTAACTGATTATTAAAGTACACAGGAGCAGAGAAGACCCCCAGGAGCTAGGCTAAACAGAAACAACGGAGCAGAGTTATCTATCACCTGCTGCACTCTTAAAGGGAGACAAAGTTTACGGTTAGAATTCAGGCAAATTTAGCAGCTCAAAACCCAGCAATCCTCAGAAGAATGTAATAGAATCAGCAGTCTCTACAATGTATTACCCACAATGTTCCATTATCAACAAAAAAATGGCCAGATATGCAATAAAATAGCAAAGAGCAAAGTGTACTCAGCAAAGGGATATAGTGGGTTGAGTTATATTCCCTCAAAATGTATGTTAGAATCCTAATCTCCACACCCATGAATATAACGTATGGGGTCCTAGTGTGACGATGTGGGTTAATGAACTGGACTGCGAGGTAGGTTTGAACAGCAAGGCCAGAAGTTCAAGCTCACCAGTCGTTCTTTGGAAACCCTATACAAGGTTGCTATTTGCTATGAGTCAGAACCGACTCAATGATACTTAACAACAATTGCCTTCGATGTACTGTTATATAATCCACTTCAATAACATAATCTAATCTAATGTATGTGATAAATTGGCCATTTGAAGTCATATCAGTACAGGGTGGATCCTAAACTGAGTAACTTCTGAGTTATATAATGAGCAGGATATACAAACAGATACACACATACACAGGAAGATATATGACAGGTGAGAATAATCTTCAAGCAAAAGAACTTCAAGGATCACCAGCAGACACAAAACACTAAGAGAAAGGTTTGCAGAAGAAATCGCACAGCCAAGACCCTGATGTGGGCTATTAACCTCTAGAACTGTAAGAAAAATACTTTCTATTCTTTAAAGCTTCTCACTTGTGATATTTGTGTTGTAGCAGCAGTAGGAAACTAAGACTAAGGTTAAAAAAAAAAAAA
>NW_006408783.1:732527-733493 GCF_000296735.1 Chrysochloris asiatica
ATGAATGACAGCAATGTCATTTACTCAGCATAAAATCCTCCAGGTTTATACATACTGCAAGATTTTTAAAAAGCTTTTATTGTGAATTGAGTGATAGTTTACATGGGAAGACATCATTTTTACACTTGTCCTATCATATTTCATTTTATTGCAATGATTACAATCCCCTCCATGCATTACCACATATATATGTATCTATATAACAAGATATAACATCTATATCACAAAACCAATGAAGCACATATATGTATTTATATAATAAGATATAACATCTATATAACAAAACCAATGAAACATATATATGTATCTATGTAATAAGATATAACATCTATATAACAAAACCAATGAAACATATATATATCTATGTAATAAGAAACATATATATGTATATGCTTCATTGGTTTTGCTTCTTTAGAAAACCTGACCTAAGACAACTTGCAAAATTGAAGGATTCTTTAGGCAAAATATTGAATGATTTATGCAGAAAGCATAAAAAGAAGATGGAAGGAATCACACAAAATCACTGTACCAAAAAGAAATAAACGGTCGATGTCCAATCATTTCAAGAGGTAGCACATGATCAGAAGCCAATGATACAGAAGGAAGAAGTCCAAGGTGCATTGAAGGCATTGACAAAGAACAAGTTTTCCAGGAGTTGATAGGATACAAATTGAAATCTTTCAACAAACTGATACAATATTGGAGGCACTTACTCATTTATGCCAAGAAATTTGAAAGACAACTACCTGTCCAACTGACTGGAAGAGATCCACATTTGTTCCCATTCCAAAGAGAGGTGACCCAATGGAATGCAGAAATCATTAGATAATATCATCAATATAACATGCAAGTAAAGTTTTGCAAAAGATAATTCATTAAGAGCTGCAACAGTATATTGGCAAGGAGCTGCCAAAAGCTCAAGCCAGATTCAGTCAGAGATGTGGAATGAGGGATATTATTATAGAC
>NW_006408783.1:733693-735029 GCF_000296735.1 Chrysochloris asiatica
TATAAAATCAGGAAAGGTGTGTACCAGGGTTGTATCCTTTCCCCATGTTTATTTGATCTGTATACTGAGAAAATAATCTGAGAAGCTGGATTATATGAAGAAGAACATGTCATCAGAATTGGAAGAAGACTCATTAACAACCTGTGATATGCAGCTGATACAACTTTGCTTGCTGAAAGCAAAAAGGATTTAAAATACTTACTGATGAAGTAAAATACTTACTGATGAAGATCAGAGACCTCACCACTGGACCAACAAATAACATTCATATAAATGGAGAAAACAGAAGTTGTCAAAGACTTCATTTTGCTTGGATTCACCATCAACACTCATTGAAGCAGCAGTCATGAAATCAAACGATATATTGCATTAGGCAAATATACACAAGATCTCTTTAAAGTGTTAAAGAGCAAAGATGTCAGTTTGAAAACTAAAGTATGACTGTCCCCAGTGATTGTATCAATAGCCTTATATGCATATGAAAGTTGGACAGTGAATGAAGAAGACCATAGAAGAACTGTTGCATTTGAGTTATGGTGTTGGAGAAGATATTAAGATATTATGGACTTCCAGAAGAATGAACAAATCTGTGTTGGAAGAAATTCAACTAGAATGCTCCTTATAAGCCAAGATGGCCAGACTTCAACTCTCATACTTCCATCATGTTATCAGAAGGGACCAGGAGCAGGACATCATGCTTGGTAAAGTGGAGGGACAGTGAAAAAGAGGGAGACCCTCACTAGATGGAATGATGCAGCATCAGCAACAATGGACTCAAGCATGGCAGCACCTGTGAGGATGGTGCAGGATCAGGCAGTGTCTTGTTGTGCTGTGCACAGTGTCGCTATGGATCAGAACTTACTCAATGGTACCTAACAACAATAAAAACAATGACAACAAAAATTCAAGAAAAAGTGGATTTAATCGATAATGGAATTTTCCATGAACTTTTTGAAGCCCCCTCATATTTGCAGCTGCTATAATCCTATTCATAAAAAAACCCAAAAAGTCAATAAGGAAATGACTGGAATTTATAGACAGATTCAGTAAAGTGGCAGAATACAAGATTAACATTTAAAAATCAGTCAATTTCCTTTATACTAAGAATGACAACTCTAAAGAAGAAATGAGGAAAGCAATATCATTGACAGTTGTTGTTGAGTGCCATTGAGTTGGTTTTGACTCATAGAGACCCTGTGTAGGCTTTGTGAGGAGTGGCTGGTGAGTTTGTACTGCCACCCTTGTAGTTTAAACCAACCTTGAGGTTCAGTGTTTATCCTACAGAGACAAATATTAAGTACTTATAAATAAATCATCCCAGAGACATTAAATACCT
>NW_006408783.1:755730-757251 GCF_000296735.1 Chrysochloris asiatica
CCTGGGGGGTATGGGGGAAGGATTGCAGGGTATACCCTTTGGTTGGTTGATGATGCATGGAGGGGATTGTAACCATGGCAATGAGACGATATATGATAGAATGAATATAAAACGAATGTTCTCCCATGTAAACTATCACATAATTCACAATAAAACATTTTTAAAAAAATTAATCAATTGATCTGGAAAGATGGATGTGTAAACAAACCCTCACTCACAAATACAAGTAAGCAGTGCTTGACTTTGAGGAACTCTGGATTGTGAAAGCAATTGACAGGCAAGAATCAATAAACCATAAGGAGTAGCATGCCATAAGAAAATTACTTCTCCAAAAGGTTCCTTCCCTCCCCATCATGTGAGCTGCCTTCTGCTGTGAACTAGGTAGTGGCCTCGATAAAGAGTCGCCTTCCCTAACCACCACAGCCCCTGCCTGTACAAAGAGATAGTACTCCAATATATGCTCTAAAATCATCAAGGCAGATGTACGGGGGCCTTTGCAGTGTGCCAGCACCTTCCCCATCCAGACACTGCCAATTGCAAGTTTGCTGTGAATTGCTACAGAAAGCCTGTACTGTGGAATCTGCTCTCATAATACACACTCTACCTGCCTCCCTGTGCAACCCACACATAGGTCTGAACTCTGAAATAACAGGACAAACCTCCCAAAGAGTTAGTATGGAGCCTTCTGCTCCCCCTTTCAGTTGGTTCTGAGCATGGTTGACTAAGATTACTGTGTGCTAAGAAGTGGACCCACCGCTCGTCTGTTAGTTTGTCATACTGTGGTGGCTTGTGAGTTGCTGTAATTCACATACATCAAAAATATCATACAAGAAGGAAGTAAAAAGTCATTAAGAAAACAAGAAAGAAGGAAAAGATCAAAATGGATGTCAGAAGAGACCCTGAAACTTGCTCTCCAGCATAGAGATACAAATGGAAGAAATGAGGAGGTACAAGAGCTGAACACTAGATTTCAAAGGTCAGCTCCAGAAAACAAAGTCAAATATTACAATGAAATGTGCAAAGATATGAAGTCAGAAAACCAAAATGGAAGAACACGCTCAGCATTTCTCAAGCTGGGGGAACTGAAGAAAAAATTCAAGCCTCGACTTTCATTATTGAAGGATTATCTGGGCAAATCATTCAGATGCAGAAAGCATCAAAAGAAGGTGGAAGGAATATATCGAGTCACTACCAAAAGGAAATGGTTGATGTCCAACCATTTCAAGAGGTATCATATGATCAAGAGCCAATGATACTGAAAGAAGAAGTCCAAGGTGCATTGAAGGAATGGGCAAAGAACAAGGCACCGGGAATTGATGTAATAAAAAATTAAATCTCTCAAGAAAGTGAGGCGTCTATGGAGGCCCTCCCTCATCTATGTCAAGAAATTTGGAAGACAACTATCTGGCCAGCTGATTGGAAGAGATCCATATTTGTGCCCATTCCAAAGAGAGGTGACCCAATGGAATGCAGAAATCATCAGACAATATATTTGATAGCACATGTGAGTAAAGTTTTACT
>NW_006408783.1:758621-760186 GCF_000296735.1 Chrysochloris asiatica
GACACTTTGCACAACCGAACTCGACCTTAGCGTTCAAACTGACCTTTCAGTAGAGTGCATTATCCTGCAGTGCTACACTGTAGCATTATTTATCTTTGTAAAAAGATGGAAACAACCTAAATGCCTATCAACAGATATTAAGTGCCATTGACCAGTGACTCTGTATAGGGTTTCCAAGGAGCGCCTGGTGGGTTTGAACTGTCAACCTTGTGGTTAGTAGTCTAGTGCTTATCCTAGAGCATTACATCAGAACTCCTATTAACAGATAATGGATACATAAAATGTGGTATGGAACACTATGCAATCACAAAAAATAATGATGAGTTCTCAAAACATTTCGTAGTATGGATAAATCTAAAGGACAATACTGAATGAAATAAGCTAATCACAAAGGACAAATATTATATGATATTAGTTTTATAAGAATAGAAAATATATGACAAGGTCAATGTTCATTGGTGGTTACCAGGAATAGGCCAGGGATGGGGTGGGGGAGGAGGAATCAGTCTGTAGATATATTCCAAGTACACTTGTTATTTAAGATCATGAGAAATGTAACAACGAATATGGATGAAGTACACACAGCTTGATCAAAGTAAATTATGTCATTAAGAAATACACAAGTAAAATATTAACAGAGAGGGAAGAAGTCTTCACATCAAGTATCAATCCTATCCCCTCTGTATACAGGATTGATAGGGATGGTCAACTTAGACATTGGCTACCTAAAATGAGGGGGCCATAAAGGTACGAAGTGACTGACTTACAAGGTTTCAAGAGGGAGTTTAGTTTAAGAGTGTGTGGGGACAGATAGAGTCCCCACTGAATAGCTTTCATCTTGTCTAGATGGGTCTGGTTAACAGAGATGGGGATAAGATTCTTATGACTCAATGGTTAAGTAACTGTTATCATGACTAATTATGACTGTCACAACTGTAAAGGTAGAAGTTTTGTAACAAAAAGAAGGGAATAGTTAACCTTACAGTCCAGGAACAGAGGACCCTAGGACCATCAAGAGAGAAGAGAACAAGCAGAATGTGAGACCTTATCCAGAGAAGCAGCGACACCAGAGATGGAGGCAGAGATAGGGACATGGAGAGAGGGAGCAGCTGAAGACTCTGGACTCATGGAAAGAGAGGGACTGAGTGCTGGCGACCAGGAGACAGGCTTGTAGAATGTGCCCTTTAGTTGTCTAAATTATTATATATTCCTGAGTGTTTTTGTTCATATCACCCCACCCAACCTCTAACCCCCCAAAGAAGAAAAGGAAAACAGAGGGAATGGAAACAAATATTGTTGAATGGTGATGCACGGAGGAGATTGTAATCACTGCAATGAAACGATGCTGTAAAACCGATGTTCTCCCATGTAAACTATCACTCAGTTCACAATAAAAAAATTAGTAAATAAAAAATAAATACACAAGAGAAAAGGTCATTTTGGTAAAAAAATAAAAATAAAACATAATTTTGCAAC
Source organism: Chrysochloris asiatica (assembly GCF_000296735.1). Lineage (NCBI taxonomy): Eukaryota > Metazoa > Chordata > Mammalia > Afrosoricida > Chrysochloridae > Chrysochloris > Chrysochloris asiatica. Next base: position 760,098 of record NW_006408783.1, read on the forward strand.
AACATCAACAGCAATAAAAATAATTGTGTGGTTACAAATGTTATTTTTGTTGTTGTTTGCTTTGCCAAGTCAGTTCCAACTCATAGCAA
>NW_006408783.1:761986-803126 GCF_000296735.1 Chrysochloris asiatica
GCTATGGGTCGGAACTGACTCGATGGCACATAACAACAACAACAAAGGTTTACAGGGACAGAAAACCTCATATTTCTTCCTAGAAGGGTCTTGAACCACTGATCTTGAGTTAGTAGTCCTGTGCTTATCCTATAATGCCACATGGGCGCTAAAAGAATAAATCAAATCCCCCAGACTTTGATCTAGGCAGCGTCCTCTCTCCCACAGTTTGTTCACTTGAGCAAACTGAATTTCTAAAAACCGTGTACTTCCTCTTTGGCTGAGAAATCCCGGTTGCTGGATTGAGGGAGCTGCTAGTATGGCTAGAAGGCAGCCATGGGAGCCTTCAGTCCCCGCCCAGTATGACCAAACTTGTGGCCCTGGCCATCGTTTTAGCTTCCAGATGTTCCTCCATTGTTGAACACTCCCTTGTAGCACAGATGTGGGCCACATGGGAAAACCTCCATTGAAAAAAAAACGAAATTATTATTTTGCTTGCATCATCATATTGAGAAATCTGGGCTGCAGGGTGAGTTCCATGGTTGCTCTTAACAGAATGGAATGACACTTGACAGATACTGAATGCCTATAGTGTGCTAAGGTGTGTGCTAAGTCTTTCTATGTTGTTGCTGTTGTTAAGTGCTGTCGAGTTGGTTCCGACCCATAGTGACCCTGTATAGGATTTCCGAGGAGCAGCTGGTGAGCTTGAACTCCCGACCTTGCAGTTCAAACCCACCTGGCAGTCCAGCACATTAACCCTCAGCGTCACTCCACGACTCTTTCTATACAGGCTGTCTAATCTTCACTGTAACCATGCAAACTGCCAATTTTACACTGATGAAGAAATTGAACTCGAAACAAGTAGTGCACCCTTTTCAAGATCATTTATCTTGTAGGTACTTGGAGGTGGTATTCAACACAAATCCTCTCCGATTCTAGGGTTCATGTCACTTCTTATATGGTAGGCTGCCTCTCATCACCCTAAAGTGGAGGAGGGAAAGTGGAGTTACTTTGTTGTTGTTGTTAAGTGCCGTCGAGTCGGTTCCGACCCATAGCGACCCTGTACAGGGTTTCCGAGGCTGTAAATCTTTACGGGAGTAGAAAGCCTCATCTTTCTCCCGTGGAGCGGCTGGTAGTTTCGAACCGCTGACCTTAAGGTTTGCAGCCCGATTCGTAACCACTACGCTACCAGAGCTCCTTCTTTAGGAGGAGAAAAAACTAACCATTTCTGAACTTTAGTTTGCTCATCCACAAAGTAGGAATCATGATTAGTTGCCAGAGTTGTTTGTAATGTTACATCTCTGAGTAATACAAACAGTTAACATGTTTGACTGCTGGCCAAAAGGTTGGAGGTTTGATTCCACCCAAGAGCACCTGGAAACAAAAAATTGACAATCTACTTCCAAAAAACTTACTGCTAAAAACCCTAAGGAGCATAGTTGGGGTCACCATGAATTGGGGTTAACTCAGCACCAGCTGGTTTGGGGTCTTTTTGTTCATCCTGCTAGAAGAGCTTTCTGTAAAGGAGAACATGCTATGATCCCTGCATCAGCTCTTGGCTTTTCATCTCAAATGTGACTTGCTTGCATCCTTGGACAAAGATCACATGTGCAGCCTTCAAACAAACCAATCATTTCTTTTCTTAGCCATAGATATTCCAAAAGCATTAAAGCCTTCAACAACTTGCCCTGTGACTATTTTCTGGCCAACAAATAGAGTTCCATTTCCTTTATGACTCTTCCATTTCCTCTGCAATTCCCTTCTAGATGCCTCCAGATATTGCCATGTCAAATAGGCTTGTCTTTTGGACCCCTTTCAGCAGCCTTAACTTATGTCTTGAGTTCTGTCTTTTCCTTTTCTTCTTCTTTTTTTTTTTTGACAAATTCAGTGATGAGCACATTGCTGGTAGAGATAACTAACACTTTCAGGAGCACTTCCTCTCAGTCATTAGAACAGCTGCTTGTAGACCATTCCTGTGCCCAATGTCCAGACTGAGTAACTGGGATTCCTAGTGCTGATGAGATTTTCGGAAGCACCAAAGAGACAGAAATGGGAAACCTACAATCCTTCTCTTGGCTTTCTGAAATGCCATAGCTTCCCCTTAGTCAGCACTTACCCCTTTCGTCAAGAATGAGAAGTACAAAGCATGCCTCCTGAGGCCACTCTGACAGTGTTGCTTGGGTAAGGAGCTGCGTTATGACAAGAAGCTTCCAGTCAGAACTGCTAATAGTGCACATTTTATATGCAGGAAGAGCATGAGAACTCAGCTCTAAGAGCTGAGCTTCACATAATGTTTTCCACTCCAAAGGTCCAAAGACTTTACCAAAGCTATAAATACCAAATTCAGTTCATTGTTGAAATACAGCCAGTTCTAGGCCTTGTTTAAACAGTCCAAAGCTGATGCAATACAATGCATGCATATGTGTTGAAAGGAGCCCTTATGAGCTTGTCACTGCTAAAGGCCAGAGAGAAAAGCATGGAATGTACTGAAAGGCTTGGCAAATAACAGAGGCAGATTCTGGGGCTAACCTACTTAGTAGCACCTTCCCTTCCCCCAATGTGAGTTCTAATCCTTGCCACATGTGAGTCTCAAAACTACCTGTTCCCCCAGCTCCTGTACCTGTCTTTATAGTCAGAAAGAATGGGCATGGAAAAGAGGACTCTGGGTCTTGTCTCCTGATAGAAAATAGAAAACAACACTGACCCTACTTGAAGGTATGGACTGAGAGCACTCCACATTCACAACACTAGAATGGGCCTGGCATCCTCCCAAGCTTAAGCAATGTTTCCATTCACCCAAACAGTGTCATCAGCCACCCACTTATGCTCAATGACATAGGTAACATGGAAGCCCTAAGCAAGGCTGAACTACCTGCTTACTGATTTTCATTAATTCATGCACTCATTCAATAAACTTTTTTAAAAGTTCCACTATGTGTCATGGCAGCATCAGTCTAGTAATTGAATGACATATTGCATTGAGCAAATCTGCTGCAAAAGACGTATTTAAAAGTGTTAAAGAGCAAAGATGTCACTTTAAGGACAAAGGTAAAGCTGACCCAAACCATGGTGTATTCAATCATCTCATATGCATATGAAAGTTGGACAATGAATAAGGAAGACCACAGAAGAATCAATGCATTTGAGTTATGTTGTTGGTGAAGAATATTGAAAGTACTATGGGCTGCTAGAAGAACAAACAAATCTGTCTTAGAAGTACAGCCAGAATACTGCTTAGAAACAAGGGTGATTAGACTTCACCTCTTGTGCTCTGGAATTGTTGTCAAGATGGACTGGAGAAGGGAACAGAGGAAGACTGCCAACAAGATAGATTGATAGAGTGACAGCAACAATTGACTCACATATAGCAACAGTTGTGAGGCTGTCCCAGGACTGGGCAGTGGTTTGTTCTGTTGTGCATAGGGTTTCTATGAGTTGGAACCAACTTGATGGTACCTAACAACAACAACATGTATCACATACTACGTTAGGCCATGCAGATAGAGCCAAGACTGACATGGTTTGTAGCTTTCTAGTTAAGGAGACAAACCATAGAAATGTAAATAAATAGAAAGTAAGATGATTGTGGGTTATTTATAATTATAGGTGTTTTGCTTAAGCAACTAGGTGGTTATGATATGGAAACGCCTAAGGAAGAAACATATCTTGCCAAGAAGTAAGTGGGGGCAGGGAAGAGCTGGGGAAGACCAATGAGATTCAAGTCATCATCCCCCAAACAAGCCCCTTGGGGTTGCTGCCTTCATCCAACACAACCCTCCTGTTCCCCAAAACAGGACATTTCCCTGTCCTCCAATGCGCCTTACTTGAGCCTCTGTTCCTATCCATCTCTGCAAAATTTCTTCCTCCCTTTCTTCATCTCCCAATCTTCCCTAACAGCAGTTTCTTCAAAGTGTGATTAGTGTTCACTGTCATCACGGTGCAGCAACCTTATGTGCCACACATTGACACACTGCCTGGTCCTGAGCCCTCCTCACAATCATTACTATGCTTGAGTCAGTAGTTGTAGCCACCTCATTGAGGGGCTTCCTCGTTTTCACTGACTCTGACACTGTAGGGTAACTGGACCACAAAGTTGGTTTGAACCAGGTCGTAGGTTCAAATTCACCAGCTGCTCCTCAGAAACCCTATTCATGGTCACTATGAGTTAAAAACCGACGCAACGACACTTAACAACAGCAACATACTTTATTAGGAATCCTGGGGTGGCTCTGTAGGATAAGCACTGGACTGCTAACCTCTGTGTCAGGGGTTCAAACCCACTAGCTGCTCCTCAGAAACCCTATTAGAGTCACTAGGAGTCAGAACAGACTTGATGACACTTAACAACAACAACATTGCCAAGCATGATGTCCTTCTCCTGGTAACATGTTCAAAGTACATGAAATGAGGCTAGGCATCGTCCATTCTAGGAACATTCTGGCAGGTTTTTTCCAAGACAGATTTGTTCATTATATTCAATATTCTTCATCAGCACCACAATTCAAAATCATCACTTCATTTCAGTTTTCCATATGCATTGTCCTGCTTTCACATGAATATGAGGTCATTGAAAATGTCATGGCTTGAGTAAGGTGCACCTTAGTCCTCAAAGCCTTTGCTTTTTTAACACTTTAAAGAGGTTTTTTGCTGTAGATATGCCCAATGCAATTATTTCAGTTACTTCTGGCCTGCTGTTTCCATGGGTTTTAGTTGTGGATCCAAGTAAAATAAAATCCTTGGTAACTACATCTAACATCAACTCCTTGTTGTTGTTGTTAAGTGCTGTCAAGTCGCTTCCAACCCATAGCGACCCCCTATAGGTTTTCTGAGGAGTGACTGGTGAGCTTGAACTGCTGGCCTCGCAGTTCAAACGGCTTTGCAGCCTGGTGCATTAACTCTCAGCGCCACACCAGGACCCCTTCAACTCCTTAGGGTGCTGCAATCTCATGGTTCTAAATGATGGGAGAAGAGCACCATAGTTAGGTATAAGAATAGAGGATGGAGTCCAACCACAGGGGCAGAGGAAAGGAAAAAATCAAGAGTTACACAGGGAATTAGAGTCAGGGATCCAAATCCAGATATACAGATGTGGTCAACTCAGCAAAAGACAGGTATGTGACCCTCATATTGCCAAAGGACTGATTCCATGCTCACAGGGCCACAATAATGCCAGAATTCTCCTTTAGTCGTGTAAACCCCCTTTTACTAAATGCTTACAACATACTAGGTATTGTGTCAAACTCGTTTCTTAAGCTGTTTAATGAATGCACACAATAATCCTATGAAGTAGGCATAGTCAGTGGTGGTGGTTATGTGCCGTGGAGTCAGCTCCAACTCATAGTGACCCTGCACAGGGTTTCTGAGGCTGTACATCTTTATAGAAGCAGAAAGACTCATGTTTCTCCCGCGGAACAGCTGGTAGTTTCAAACTGCTGACCTTGAGGTCAACCCTACCAGAGCTCCTTAGCACAGTCAGCAGTCTCAGTTTATAGATACGGAAACTGAGACTTAGAAATGTTTAGTAATTTGCCTTAGGGCTTATAGTTGGTAAGTGGTGGCATTAGAAAGCTATCCCAGGCTTATCTCACCCAGAAGCCCTTACCCGTTCCCCCTCAACTTGGTGCAGGACTTAGCGGGGAGGGAGCTCTTTGTGTGGCCAAGGCTCCAGAGTCAGCCCCTACAGGGGACCAGGCAGCAGCAGACGTCACCCATTTAACCTGTGTCTGGCCACAGTTCCTATCCCTCATGGTCTACAGTGAGTGGTCACAGAAATAGCTCTTGGTCCTCTAACAATCAAATCCCAAACCTCTGTACTACTTATAGCTTAGAATAAATGAACCAAACACTTTTGTGGGATGAAAGGACATCCCAAACACATCCCTTCTGTTCTACCTAGGTCACTTTTGTATTTGAGATCTTTTTCACTATACCCCAGATCAGAGCTTCTCAAAAATAAACCTTTAATTTGATAGTATATTTTTAAATGATGGCATTGTCATACTACACATATAAACACAAGACACTGCTTTGACTGCCTCAAGTCTTTGCCTTTGACTGCCCATCTCTAACATAGGGTTTCAACAGCTGATTTGGGGGAAGTAGATGGACAGATCTTTCTTCCCAGGAGTCTCTGGGTGGACTCAAACCTCCCACCTGTCAGTTAACAACTGAGTGCATACTATTTGCAATACCCAGGGGCTCCAAATGGGGACTACGTATCACTTTATTGCTGTCATTCCCCATTGTTCCCTCTTCTCTGTCTTGTTTGGAACAGAATCTCAGAATGACCCAGCTTTGCATTCTGACATTTTCACCCCCTCAACTCTATATATTAGAATTTGTGCCTGCTTCCAGTCCTACTCCCAACCTACCCTTCATCTCCCTGACATTTTCTGGGGCTTCCTTTGATGCTCATATATGTAAAATGTCTAGCATGTGTCTGGCACATGGTAGGTTTTAGAAATATGTTAATTTATTCATCCTCTAGTAGGAAATGAACTAGATCATATGGCAGCAATATGTTATTTTTGTTAGGTGCCAGAGAGACTTAGAATGAAACACTACTTGGTCCTGTACCATCCTTACAATTGTTCTATTGGAGCCCATTGTTCCAAACACTGTGCCAATTCATCTTGTTGAGGGTCTTCCTCTTTTTTGTTGACCCTCTACTTTACCAAACATGATTACAGGGGCTGGTCCCTTCTTTTAACACGTTCAAAGAACATGAGACAGAGTCACATCTTCCTTGCTTCCAAGGAGCATCTGGCTGTACTTCTTCTAAGATAGATTTGTTCTTCTGGCAGTCCATGGTAATTTCAATATTCTTCTCCAACACTATAATTCAAATGCATCAATCTACAGTCATCATTTTTCTTTGGCCAGCTTTCACATGCTTTGAGGTCATTGAAACTACCATGGCTTGGGCCAGGCTCACCTTAGTCTTCAAAGTGCTTTCTCTGCTCTTTAGCACTTCAAAGAGCTCTATTGCAGCAGATTCGTCCAATGCCATATGTCCTTCAATTTCTTATTTGATGCTGTGGATCCAAGCAAAATGAAATCCTTAACAACTTCAATCTCTTCTCTATTTATCATGATGTTGACTCATCCAGTTGTGAAGATTTTTGTGAGGCAACAATGTGAGGGGACTTCAAAAAGTTCACGAAAAAAATTCCATTATCATCTAATTCCATTTTTCCATGAACTTTAAAAAGTCTCCTCATATAGATCAGATTATCTGGAACCCTGAGCTTCAGAGGAAAAGTTAGAGGAGTGGGTTGAGTACCTGCTGGAAGGAGAGGCTGAGCAGAGACAGAAAAAGAGACTAAATCTCAGTGAATGGACTGCCAGCGAGATGCGGCACAGTTATCTGCAATTTTGCAAGCAGATGGGCTCATTGATGACATTAAGCAAAGGCGGTACTATGAGAAGCCTTGCTGCAAGCTTCCTTTCCTCTTTAACTTAAAGCTGGGGGTGGGGGTGGGAGGGAGGGAGGAAAGGGATAAAAGAGTGTGTGTTTGGGGGGTGCTTTAGTAAGTTTAGTAAAGAGTAACAAGTGCTTTTCCAGTAATTAGATTTTACTTAGTGGTGGTGGTGGTGATGTACCGTGGCTTTGGGGTTCATAAAAATTGGGTAAGAAATAGTAGCTATATTCTTATGTTGGAGTATTTCCTCAGCCTCCTAGACTACTTTTCGACTCTGTTTCTTTTTCACGTAATGAAAGAGAGGGTCCATTGATGACTAGTGGAATTACCTGGTATATGCAGCCCTTCTTATTTTTCTATTATACAATTCCATTTTCCTATCCCTCTCTTCCATTATATTTAAAAATTATTTTCTAGAAAGAAAAAGAGACACAAAGTGCCTCAACAGCCCTGCCATGGATCTGCTCAGTTCTTTTCTATCAAGAAGTTGATCTTGCGAGCCATTTCCTTGTTGTTTGTTTGTTATGCTTCATTTCCTTGTTTGTGTGTGTGTTTTCTCCTCTTGCCTTACCTGATGAGAGACAGAAAATGTCCCCATACAGCCTAGTTACAACTGTCCCCTTTGCAACTCTACCCACTGACCAAGAGCCAATACTAGTGCCTATGCCATGGTCAGTGATAAACAGCAGTCAATACCAGCCAAACCCACTCTTAATTGAGATGTCCAAATGATATTTGGAAAACAGTGCACATATATCTGTTCTCTAACCACACACACCAAGAGAAGAGTTGGTGAGAGCCTAAGAACTCACCAATATGCAATCATCAATTAAATACAAATAAAACAACATTACAGTGTCTCAGAGAGATAACAGACAATTTTAGTTCATGCAAAAGAACAAGAGAGAGTGGTTCTAACAAATGACTAAAATGCAAAGCTAGAAAAATGTTTCTGAGGAAGAAAAGGTAAAAACTAAATTGAGAAACAATTTTAAAAAATGGTATCTAGGTACCCTCAACAGATTTACAAAAAAATGGAGAAAAGCAAGGAAAATGCAGGGAAAAACTTGAGAAGAATTCAGAGAAATGCTACAAGAATAATCAGACAAAATAAATGCAAATTTTGAAACAATACAAAACCTGCTAATAGAAATCTAGAAGATTGATACTAATATTTAAGAAATGGATGATATATTGAAAAGGCAAGGGAGTAGATTCAAATCAATGGAAGCCTGAATTAGTGAGCTTAAAGCTAAGCATCTCAATAATAGTATGCTAGAAGAGCAATCAGGAGAAAAGAATGAAAAATCTGAGAAAGCCTCAAATTTATATGGGACACCAAGAAGAGTAAAAAATTAAGGGTGATCGGAATTCCAGAATAGGAAGTAACAGTAAGAAACACGAAGAAAATTCTTGCAGAGTCATTGGAAGAAAACTTCTGTAACATCATGAAAGACAAGCAGGTCAGCACACAAGAGGCTGCCTAAAACAAAATCACCTAGACATATAATAATCAGACTTTCTAAACCAAAGACAAGAAAATAGTCCTGAAAATAGCTTGGGAAAACTGAAAAGTTATCTACAAAGGAGAACCAATAAGACTAAACTCTGATTTCTGAGCAGAGACCCTGCAGGCAAAAAGGCAGTGGGATGAAATATACAAAACTATGAAAGAAAAATGTTGCCAACCAAGAGTCATATGCCCATCAAAGTTGTTCCTCAAATATGACAGTGAAATTAGGACATTTCCCAAGAAAAAGAAATTAAAGGAATTTGTACAAACTAGACGAACTTTACAGAAAATGCTAAAGGGTGTTCTTTGAATTGAGAAATAACAACAGCAGACAACAACATAAGATTAACACTCGTAACAACATCACCCAGAACTCAATCCAGATATAGAAGTATCCGAAGTAAAAACAAACCTACAAGACTAGAAGTAGGGAGCCAAAAATATCAATTTACAATGAAATCAACTGCAAATCAAAAATGGGAAATAATGTGGATACAGAACTTCTAAATGTTGAGGAAGTCAAGTAGATTTATAGATAAACAGACTGTTTTAAACAGGAAAGATAAACAGACTGTTTTAAACAGGAAAAAAATAATATGCTACAGGGTAAACTAAAAAAAAAAAAATTAATACAGCTTTACATCAAAATAGCAAACAAGAAAATCAGAAAGATTTAGTGCACATTAGTAGAAATGCAGAAAATGGGGTGAGGGAACCCCACAAATAAAACGAACTCAGCACAGAAAATTAGGTGGAACAAAGAAACCAGCAACACCACAAAACACACAGCAAAATGACAATGAATTCATATCTACTGATAGGTACACTTAGTGCAAATGGATTAAAAGTACCAGTCAAGAGACAGAGTAGCAGAATGGATAAAAAAACAGGATTCTCCAATATGCTGTGTACAAGAGACACACCTTATACATAAAGACAAAAATAGAGTAAAAGAATCAAAGGATGGAAAAAATATGTCAAGCTAATGACAATTAAAAAATGAGCAGGAATAGCAATATTAATTTCTGATAAAATAGATTTTAAGGCAAAAACCAGCATGAGAGACAAAGGACATTATGTTACGATTAAGGGTCGATTGTGGCGCTGTGGGTTAATGCATCATACTGCAAAGCAGTTTGAACTGCAAGGTCAATAGTTCAAGCTCACCAGCTGCTCCTTGAAAACCCTATACAGGGTCACAACTGACTCAATGGCACTTAACAACAACAACAAGGGTCGACTGAACAAGAGAACATAACCATAATAAATATCTATGCTCCCAATGAAAGAACTTCAAATCACATCAATTAAAGTTTAATATAACTGAAGAAAAAACAGGCACCTCTATAATAATAGTTGTTAAGTTTTGTCGAGTTGGTTCTGACTCATAGTGACTCTGTATAGGGTTTCTGAGGCTTTTAAATCTTTGTGGAAGCAGAAAGCCTCATCTTTCTTCCACAGAGCAGTTGACAGGCTAGAAACTGAGATCTTGTGATTCCTCGTTCAGTGATTATCATATCATACAGGATTTCACCGTGCTCCCACAATAATAGTTGTTGTTGTTAAGTGCCACTAACAATTATAGTTGTTGTTGTTGTTGTTAGGTGCCATTGAGTCAGCACCAACTCATAGCGACCCTATGCACAGCAAAACGAAATCAATGTCCAATCCTGGGCCAACCTCACTACTGTTGCCACACTCAAGTCCATCGATGCTGCCACTTGGCCAATCCATCTCACTGGGGGTCTTCCTCTTTTTCTCTGACCCTCCACCTTACCAAACATGATATTCTTCTCCAGGGACTGTTCCTTCCTGACTATATGTCCAAAGTATGAGAGACGAAGTTTGGCCATCTTGGCCTCTAAGGAGCACTCTGGCTGCACTTCTATGAGTCAGAACGAACTCGACGGCACACAACAACAACATCAATAACATTGACTTAGTTATACGACTTAATTTTATTTTAGTGGTTGCCCTTGTTGTTAAGTGCAGTGGAGTCAATTCTGACTCATAATCACTCTATATAAGTTTTCCAAGGAGTGCCTGGTAGGTTTGAACTGCTGGCCTTGTGGTTTGCAGTCTTATTCTACAATGCCACTCCAGGACTCCATGGTGCCCTGGGGTTTACAATATACACCTTTTAGTTATCAAAATCTTTCTTTTCCTCCTCCAACTCCAATTACGTATGTATTGATTATTTGGCTTTACCCCACAGCTTTCAGATCTGTATCACCTGCTTTTAGAATCTTTGGAAAGATGGCCCATAGAAGTGGATAAAGACAAATCTTTGGAAAGGTGGCTCATAGAAGTGGATAAAAACAAGATTTCAGGACCAAATAACTTAGTCACAAAGACAGTGTTCTACATCCTACTGTTGTAAGTAGCAACTGAGTACTTAAAAGCTTGTGGGCAGTCATCCAAGGAGCAACTATTGGTCTCTTCCTGTCCAGAGGAAAGAAAAGTGTAGGGAAAAAAAAAAAATGTAGGGAAATCATTTGTACACCATACTGATGTGGACTACACAAACATCAGTTTCCATGACTGTGAGACCTGAAGAACTAGAGGGTGCCTGTCTACCGCTGCCACATACTCTGAAAGGGTTCACATCAGAAGGTCCTGGATAGAGTGGGAGAAAAATATGGACCAAAGCTCAACATCATAAAAAAAAGATCAGGCTTAAGGATCTGACAAAGACCAGCGTAATCCCTTAGACTAGGCCATTTAGTTGTCTTTCAGGTCTGGAAATGAACTCACCCTTAGGACTCCATTTTCAAATAAACAATAGATAGGTCTATGGAGGGGAAAATGATGCTTTGAAAGGTGCACACACCTTAGAATGATCAATCATTTGAGATCAAAGGGGTAGCAATTACCCAAGGACAAAGTTTAGGGGTCTTGGGAAAGAGGGAGAAATGGAAGCAGGAAACACGGAGAGAAAGTAGAATGAGCTGTGTTACAGTATGGGAATTGCAATCAGTGACATGAAACAAAATATATGTGAATCGTTGAGTGCAAAACTGGTTCGCTCTGTAAACCTTTACCCAATTCACAATAAAAACCTTTTTAATAAGAGAGAGAGAGATCAGGCCAGGGCCAAAACAGAGCCAGTATTCGACCCTTTTGGACAGGACAGAAGTTCCAGAGGGTGGATTGCTGAGAGCAGAGATTCAACTGGACAAGCAAAATACATGTCTCAAGAGCTAGTCTCCAGTCAAACTATTAGCATAGAATTGGAAAGAGGGAAAAGTAGGCACTAAGGGAACTCAAGAGACGCTGGGTTTCATGTTCAAGATGCCATGGGAATAGAACAGAGATGATTTGTGATTTAGCAGATGTCTATAGGCAGAGGTGACATTGAGAATATTAACATCTACTGAGTTCCTAAAAACTTAATGAAGGGCTTTGGGCCTTAAGAGGATATGGACTCAACAATTTGAATGAAAATTATCTAGAGTTCAGGGGCTCTGATAGCGTAGTGGTTACGAATCGGGCTGGGAACCTTAAGGTTAGCGGTTCGAAACTACCAGCCGCTCCACGGGAGAAAGATGAGGCTTTCTACTCCCGTAAAGATTTACACCCTCGGAAACCCTATACAGGGTCGCTATGGGTTGGAACCGACTCGACGGCACATAACAACAACAACAACAAGAGTTCAGGGGAAAGTAGGCCCCCCCAGATAACGTCCGTTAACACATTTTAAATGGCAGTTTCCTTAATTTGGTCTGTAAGTTCTAGAAAGATAGGAATCACATCTGTTTTTCTCACAACCAGTTTCTGAGAACATAGCAGGCACAGAAACATTTTCAAGTGGCTGATGATTTGACATAAAAAGCTATGGTTTAATTTCAGTTTTACTTGTTAATGGTCAAGTACACTTGAACAGTTATCTAATCTTTTGCATCGATTACATTCTCATCTGTAAAATGGAATGATCATAATCTTATATTTCAGAGTTGTTATGATGATTAAATGGGGAAATACACAAGTCATGGCACAAACCCAAGGGACAAGATCCAGAAACAAAGGACCCTAGGACCATCAGGGGAGATGAGCACAAGCGGAATGCGAGACCTTATCCAGAGAAGCAATGACACCAGAGATGGAGGCAGAGAAGGGGACATGGAGAAAGGGAGCAGCTGAGGACTCTAGACTCATGGGAAGAAAGGGACTAAGAGCTGGCGACCATGCGGCAGACTTGCAGAATGTGTCCTTTGGTGGTGTCAATTATTATAGATGACTGACTGTTTAAAAAAAAAAAGAGCTAAAGTGAATAGAGAGAAATACTGTTAACTGATGGCACATGGAGGGGATTATAATCATTGTAATGAAAAAGGTGTATGATTTGTTGAATATAAAACTGATGATCTGCTCTGTAAACTTTGACTCAATCCACAATAAAAACTTCAAAACAACAACAACAACAAAAACCCTCAAGGGACAAGAAATGTAGTGTTCTCATTGTGACTATAAAAATTGTTTCACAAAGCTCCTTAGAAAGGAAGATAAGCAGACATTGTCTTGCGCACTGTGGGCATGCTATCAGGAGGAACCAGTCCCTAGAAAAGGACATCATGCTTGGTAAAGTAGAGAGTCAGAGAAAAAGAAGAAGACCCTTAATGAGGCTGATCATTAGAGTGAATGCAACAGTGGGCTCAAACAAAATAACAATTTTGAGGATGGTTCAAGACTGGGAAGGTTTTCATTCTGTTATACATATGGTTGCTGTGAGTTGGAGCCTATTTGACACCTAACAACAACAACATAAGTGAATTTAGTTTTTGCTGAATTTTGGGTATGTATTTATTGCCTGTCAAACATTCTCTCAGTCATTTCTGGCAAATCCTCACTGCTGTCTCCCCTAGTGTCTTGGGTAATTTCACATTCTGGAGGGCCTTACACTGTAAGAGTGTGTCTATATACGGCCATGCAGGGAAAATAAGCACCGACCCTCTGTCACTGTCATCTTCTTACACACTGGCATCTGCTTTCCAATCTGGCTCTGGTCATGTGGTCCTTTTAGTCTGTCTGAAAGGCCACTTTAGCTTTGCCAGTTTTCTGGGCTCAATCTGAGCCACAATGAAAACTTTCTAGTGTTTCTCCTGCACTTTTTGGGGCATGCAGGGACCTAATGAGTTGTCTGTCTCAGCTCTGCTGCTTCTAATCCCATCTGGCTCCTTCATAAAGCTTGCTGGTTTCCAAGTTCTGATCCCCTTTGTTTTCAGATGCTCTGACCGACCTGAGAGACCTATTATCCTTTATCTACACCTCATTCAGGGCCAATATGGGGACCCCTTTTTAGTGACATGTTTCTTATAATGCTGTTTTTTTTTTTGTTTTCTAAGAATGTTTTATTTGTCCTCGCCCCGCCCCCCCCCACCCCCAATCAGGAAAGATGGACTCTAACTGATCTTATAGGTTTCTAAAACTATGACGTAAATTATATGCACTGCTATTTGGAGGTCAGACTTTTAGATACTCAAAACCCAGGTATTTTTTAAATAAAATTTGGGTGTGTGTGTGTGCCTTTGCCATGAGTCAAAAAGCTTGATTTGGGAGTCATAGCCAAGATTTGACTCTCTTCATTTTCAAACCCACCCCTTTATGTTGTGTGCTGCCTTTAAATAGAAAGGCCTTGAGATAAAGAGAAGTGATTTTTTTTTTTTAAATTGAGACGATTCTGATCGTTGCTGTTCTTGTTAAATGCCATCGAGTTGGGTTTGACTCGTCATCATCACCTTTGATCCTGTACAGGGTTTCCAATACTTTCTGCGGTTGTTTTTAAACTTTTCATTGTGAATTAAGTGGAGGTTTACAGAACAGATTGTAAGTTTTACATTCAGCAAATCATATACTTTACTTCATTGCATGGTTGCAATCCCCTCCGTGTACCAATCATCAACAGTATTTATCTCTATTCACTTTAATTCCTCCCTATATCTCCTGCTACCAAAGATCTTTCCTCTGTTAACCTCTCTCTTGTTTTATATTGCCTGCCCTGTTACTTATGTTAACATGTGTCTATCCTCTAGCTCATGAATAATTTTCCCTCTCCAACCCTCCTGTAACCATCACAGATGGTGTCTTTTAGCAAGAAACTTTTAAAAAAAACTTTTTATAGCATTGGTTACATACAACGTTTGTTCTTTTATGATTGACTAATTTCACTTAGCATAATGTCCTCCAAGTTCAACTATGTTGTGAGGTGTTTCACAATGTCATCATTATTCTTCAACATTTTGTAATATTTCATTGTGTGCACATACCAAAGTTTGTTTAGACAGTCTTCTGTTGATGGGCATTTAGGCTGTCTCCATCTTTTGGATATGTCTCTTGTAGAAAACATGTTGAAGGATTCTGTTTTCTTATCCATTCTGCTCTTCATGTCTCTTGACTGATACATTTAATCCATTTACATTCAGTGTAATTATCAATAGGCATGAATTGATTGTTGTCATTTTTCTGTGTATTTGTGTGTGTGTGATGCTGCTGGATTCTTTGTTCTATAGAATTTTCTATGCTGAGTTCATTTTGTGAGTTTTCTTTTCATTTCTGTTGTGTTGTTGTTGTTGTGGTGTGCCGTGGAGTTGGTTCCAACTTATAGCAACCCTGTACAGGGTTTCCTAGGCTGCAAATCTTTACAGGAGCAGAAAGCCTCATCTTTTCCCATGGAACAGCTGGTAGTTTCAAACTGCTGACCTGAAGGTTCGCAGCCTGATTCGTAACCACTAAACTACCAGAGCTCTTTTGTTGTTTGTAAATGTTTACTAAATCTTTCTGATTTTCCTTTTTATTTTTTTTTTTCTGATGAGCAGGTTTATTATTTTTCTTTGAGGTTACCCTGTCATTTACTAATTTTTTTCCCCTGCTCAAAACAGTCTGTTTTATCTTGAAATCTGCCTGATTTGGAAGTTTTGTATCTACACTATTTCTTCATTTTGTTTTGTAGTCAACTTCATTATGCATTGATATGCCTGTTTGCAGTCTTGTAGGTATTTACTTTAAATACATCTATATACTTAGGAGCTCTGATAGTGTAGTAGTTACAAGTTGGGCTGCTAACCTCAAGGTCAACAGTTCAAAACTATAAGTTGTTCCTTGGAGAAAAGATGAAGCTTTCTGCTCCCATAAAGATTTACAGCCTTGGAAACCCTATACATCGCTATTAGTTGGAACTGACTCCATGGCACATAACCAGCCAATCAAATATCTGAATTGAGTTCTGAGTAGTGTTGTCATATATAATAATCTCATGTTGTTGTCTGCTGTTGTTGGTTCTCAGCCCAAAGAACACCCTTTAGCATGTTTTTAAAGTTGGTCTGGTTATTACAAATTCCTTTAAATTCTGCTTATCAGGAAATGTCCTAATTTCACCATTGTATTTGAAGAACAGCTTTGTTGGGTGTATTTTTCAGAATTTTGTATATGTAATCTCATTGTCTTCATACCTGCATGGCTTCTGCCGAGATATCAGAGGTTAGTCATATTGCTTCTCCTTTATAGGTAACTTTTTGTCTTCCCCAAGTTGCTCTCAGGATTCATTCTTCTCTTCGATTTTGGAAACTTTGATTATGATATGTCTTGGTGATATTCTTTTGTGATCTATCCTGTTTGAGGTTTGTTCAGCTTCTTGTATGCTTATCTTCTCATCCTTCATGATATTAGGGAAGCTTTCTCCAACAACTCTTCAATAATTTTCTCTGTGCTTGTCTCTTTCTGTTCAGGAATTCTGATCACCCATAAGTTGTTTCTCTTCATGGTGTCCCACATAACTCTTAGGCTTTCTTCAGGTTTTTTCATTCTTTTTTCTGATTGTTCTTCTAGCATACTAATATTGAGAGATTTATCATCAAGGTCACTAACTTGGGCTTCCGTTGCTTTGCCCTTTCAATGTACTATCTATTTCTGAGATCTTTGTATTAATCTTCTGGATTTCTAATTGCAGTCTGTATTGTTTAAAAATTTGCATTTATTTTGTCTGTTTGTTCTTATAGTGTTCTCCTGAATTCTTCTAATGTTTTTATTGTGCTCTCCTTGTTTTCCTCAATTCTTCAATCTTTGCTTCGATCCTTTGAAGGTACCTAATTAACATTCTTTTGAATTCTTTTTCAATTAGCTCCATTATCTTTCACCTTCAGAAATGTTTTCTGGTTCTACATCTTGGTCATTTGTTTGAATCATTCTTTATTTTTTCTTTGTGTGAGCTAAAATTGTCTGTTGTCTCAAGGGGAATTGTGGGGTTGTTGTATTTGTGAAAACAGACAGTGCAGTTGTTGCGCCAGAGGGCAGAAGTCTGTGGTGGGCTCAAGGAGCTCATGAAGTGGCTGTGGAAAGGCTGTAACAGCAGAGTTCCGAGCCCTAGATGGACTTCCTGTTAACTTCAGTGTCATCTACACTTAGGGCACTTGATTCATAAGTACTGATAGACCTGATTTTAGTGTCTGTCAGGATCACAGGAAAGCTGAGGACAGGGTGATTGGTTAAATGCTGGTCTGGTAGATCTGTAGGCTTTGTAGGTCTGCAGCCAACCCCACCTGGATCCAGGCACCAAAGTGGCACAGCTGGCCCCAAACTCACACTGGCATGGCTCCTAACCATGTGGTTCTCAACTCCCAGAGAGCAGGGTCTGCATTGGGAGTGGGTGAGGGTGAGAGCTGGCCACATCTCTGGTCATGGGCAAAAAGAAGAAATCTCACTTTTCTTGTCACCTAGTGAATCTGCCCCAGAAATACTCCCTCCACTGCCAAAGCTGCTCACAAGATGGTGGAGCCGCGTCTGGCCAGCCGTCCACCAGCCATTCTGCCTCTTTCACCGTCCCTGCTTGGCCTCTCCTCCCAGGAAGCACTCTATCCATCTCTCTAAACTTTCTTCTGAAGTTCCAGGGTGCCAGAATTTGCATCTGTGTCTGTTTTATTTTGTCTCTCATGTCTTTGTTGTAGAGGGTCCATGTAGTGAGTCCATGAGTCTGCCATATTGCTGGAAGTCTCCATTACTTCCAAAGAAAATCTTTGTGAGAGCAGAAAGCCTCATCTTTCCTCCATGGAGGTGCTGGTGGGCTTGAACCACCAATCTTATGGTTAGCAGTTCAGTGCTTATCCTATGGAGCTGCTATGCTCCCCTATTTTGATTAGTATTTTCAAGCATGGCAACAATAGTGAGGTTGGCCCAAGATCAGGCAGTGTTTCATTCTGCTGTGCGTAAGGTTGCTATGAGTTGTACTGACTCGATGGCACCTAACAACAACAATATTGTCCTGTTGCGTGTTCATAAAGGATGTACAAGTATTACTTGGTCATAGTTTTCTTCTTTATCATTTTTCATTGAAAGTTTTACAATCAATGCTCCTAATTCTTCATTTATGTTTTGTATAAATACTTGGGCCTATCTTTTTCCTTCCTTTATTGTTTTTGTTTTAATATTGTTCTTTAATTTTATCAAGTCCATTATTTTATTTTATTTGTCTTTTTTTTTTTTTTAATCTCTGACTGTGATATCTGTCTTATATATTAAGCTCCTTGGAGCAGAGATTGTATTTCCTCAACTCTACACCCATTTCCTAATAGGATGATTCTTGATAGCTAATACATGACATATGGCTCATTTTCCTTACTAATCTCAAGCACAACCCTCTACTCCAGTCCAAATAGGCTACTTGCAGTTCACTTATTCTAAATATCTATTAAAAATCAACATGTGTCCCCTGTAAGACTGAAACTCAAAGGGAACACATGAGCAGGCATGTAAGCTTGCTGATGACCACATTAGTCTACTGGTGAGTAGAAGAGGGGGAAAGGCAGCAATGAAGAAATGGGCAGAGTTCAACCACATTCCACAGACTCCAACTGACCTGAAGATATGAGAGAGAAGAGGAAGGACTGGTTGGTCCAAAGTGTGGTGAGACCTGGGGACACCTAAGTCTATGCACAAGGACATAGCCACAGAGGGCTATAGCTGAAAGTGAAGCATTCAGCTGATATGAAGTTAGGGCAGGTGCACAAGAACACCCAAAGTTGCAGATAGTACCTATTTGATCTAGTCTTGATGGTTTGGTAATCAGAACTTGACTAGAGAAAGATTTAAAAAAGAGAGTGAGAGAGAAGAGAGTATAAAACAATTTTTGATAAAAGAAACTAGGGTAAATTGCTACAATCTGATGAACTTCACCTATACTCATGGAGGAAGTAACTCTAAATACCAACAGAGAGGAAAGGAGTCTTCACATCAAGTATCAATGCTATCCCCTCTGTACACAGGGTAGATAGGGATGGGCAACTTAGACATTGGCTACCTTAAATAAGGGGGTGATAAAGGCCCAAACTGACTGGCTTATAAGGTTTCAAGGGGCAGTTTAGTTTAATAGTGTGTGGAGGAAGAAAGTCCCCACTGAATAGTTTTCATCTTGTCTAGATGGGTCTGGTTAACAGAGATGGGGATAAGATTCTTGTGATTCAATAGTGAGTAATTGTTATCATGACTAATTTTGACTGTCACAATTGTAAAGTTAGAAGTTTTGTAACAAAAATGGGGTAGTAGTTAATCTTATAGTCTAGAAACAAAGGACCTTAGGACCATTAAAGGAAAAGAGCACAGCAGAATGTGGGACCTTGTCCAGAGAAGCAGTGACACCAGAGATGGAGGCAGAGATGGGGACATAGAGAGAAGGAGCAGCTGAGGACTCTAGATTCATGGGAAGAGAAGGACTAAGAGATAGCAGCTAGGAGGCAGACTTGCAGAATGTGCCCTTTGGTGGAGTAAATTATTATATATGCCTGAGTGTTAAAAAAAAAAAATAATAATAAGAGCTAAAGTGAATAGAGAGAAATAGTGTTAAGTAATGGTACATGGAGGGGACTGTAAGCATTGTAATGAAACAAGGTGTATGACTTGTTGAATGTAAAACTGATGATCTGCCCTGTAAACTTTCACTCAATCCACAATAAAAACTTTTAAAAAAGAAAATCAACATATACGACAGCCACCACATCATATGTTGCAGAGGAGAGAAAAGTAAAAGGGTAATAATATCTAATGTTTGTTGAACACTATAGACCGGGTGTTTTTTTTTTAACTCTTGTACATGTGTTATTTCACTTAGTCATCACAACTCCTTGACACATATACTGTTAATATCTGAATTTTACAGCTGAGGAATCCAAATATTAGAGAAGTTAAGCATCTTGCCAAATTTTTCCCAGAAGGTAAGTGGCAGAGCTAGCTATTCAAATACAGGTGGTTTAGCTCCTAAGCCCACATCTCTGGCCACCATGCTGCCTCCAGAACCCATGACGTTGGTCAATTTTCCACCCAAACCTGAGTATATCATTATATAGAAATAAATCTAATATGATTGATGGTAAGAAACATCAATCCATTTAAGTGTATAGTGACTTGCCTGTCATAAAATAATGCTTTTGGCTAATGAATTGTATGTTGTTGTTGTTGTCAATAATTGCTGGTGAGTTGATTCCGATCCATAGCAACCATGTATAGGGTTTCTGAGGAGCAGTTGGTGAATTGGATAGGGACATGCTTTTGAGTGATCTTTAGCGTCTTGCCATAGAAAAGATACTCATTCTGGTGGCATATGTGTTTCTTCCCCTGATAGGTCTCTCCTTGCAGGGAAGATGGGTGAAAAAAGTGATCAGTGTTTGAAACGCTTCCATATGACATCCCACAAGATTTGCTTTTATCTCTCTTTTCTCCATTAAATAGCCTACAAATGATAATTCAGTATTGTGTGCATGATTCTTTATAGTCTACAAACCTGAAGGGTGTGCTTTTTGTTTTAATAAGGGAGGCTGTTGGTTTTAAAGGACTTACCAAGTACATCCCAACAGCTCATTGATTGCCTGTCTAAGAGAACACTGAGTGGAGAGCACTGGGACATCGTGGAGCCATGGCGTCTACTGTGGTCAGACAGAGGAAGCAGGGAGCCCTCCAAGGAGAGCAAATGGTCCATTAGAGTTGGTAGTTAGGCTGAGAATAAAGGAGGAGGTGAAGCTCAGCAGGTCATGCTAAGACAGAAAGTAGCTCCAAGAATAAAGAAGGCAAAATCAGCTAATAGTCAAGGTTGAGACAGGTTGCAAAGCAGAAAAATGTCAACATCCAGACAGAAGTGACTAAAGTACTTACCTTAATCATTTGAATAGGTAGATAGATCAACCTCATCTTATCTTTCTGCAACTCACTGCCCCGACTCTTTTTTAAACAAAAAGAAGGAAAATTATACTTATCCTAAGAGTTGTTGTTAAGTGTTGTCGAGTCTGGTCCCACTCATAGTAACCCTATAAGGGTTTCTGAGGATCAGCTGGTAAGCTTGAACTGCCAACATGGCAGTTCAAACCAACCTTGCAGTCTGGCGCACTAACCCACAATTCCACACAGGACTCAATCCTAAGAGTATAGAGATGTTTTATAGGCAGAAGTTTGTTGGTGGTGGTACATGCCATCAAGTCAGCACCGACTCACAGCAGAACGAAACACTGCCCGATCCTGGGCCACCCTCACTACTGTAGCCACGCTTGAGTCCATTGATGCTGCCACTTGGCCAATCTACCTTGTTGGGGGTCTTCCTCTTTTTCTCTGACCCTCCACCTTACCAAACATGGTATCTTTCTCCAGTGACTGGTCCCTCCTGACAATATGTCCAAAGTATGAGAGATGAAGTTTAGCCATCTTGGCCTCCAAGGAGCACTCTGGCTGCATTTCTTCCAAAACAGATCTATTGGTTCTTTTGGCAGCCCATGGCACTTTCAATATTCTCCTCCAACACCACAACTCAAAAGCATCAATTATTCTGCAGTTTTCCTTATTCACTGTCCACCTTTCGCATGTATATGAGGTTACTGAAAATACCATGGCTTGGGTCAGGCGCACTTTAGTCCTCAAGCTGACATCTTTGCTCTTCAACACTTTAAATAAAAAGGTCTTGTGCAGCAGATTTGCGTAATGCAATACGTCATTTGATTTCTTGACTGCTGCAGTGTTGATAGTTGATCCAAGAAGAATGAAGTCCTTGACAACTTCAATCTTTTCTCCATTGATAAGAATGTTGTTTATTGGTCCAGTGGTAAGGATTTTTGTTTTCTTTACATTGAGATGTATTCCATACCGAAGGCTGTGCTCTTTAATCTTCATCAACAAATATTTTAAGTCCTCTTCACTTTCAGCAAGCAAGGTTGTATCGTCTGCATATTGCAGGTTGTTAATGCTACCACTTGGCTAATCCATTTCGTTGAAGGTCTTCCTCTTTTTCTCTGACCCTCCACCTTACCAAACATGGTATCCTTCTTGACAATATGTCCGAAGTATGAGAGATGAAGTTTGGCCATATTGGCCTCCAAGGAGCATTCTGGCTGCACTTCTTCCAAAACGGATCTATTGGTTCATTTGGCAGGCCATAAAAACAAAAAACAAACAAACAATTTTTGATAAAGGAAATGAGGGTACATTGCTAAAATTTTATGAACTTTATCTATACTCATGGAGGTAGTAACTCTAAATACCAACAGAGAGGGAAGGAGTCTTCACATCAAGTATCAATGCTATCCCCTCAGTATCTAGGGTAGATAGGGATGGGTAACTTAGACATTGACTACCTAAAATGAGGGGGCGATAAACGCACGAAGTGACTGGCTTACAATTTTTCAAGAGGGAGTATAGTTTTAAAGCGTGTGGGGAAAGATAGAGCCCCAAATGAATGTTTTTCATCTTATCTAGCTGGGTCTGGTGAAAAGAGATGGGGATAAGATTCTTATGATTCAATAGTGAGTAATTGTTATCATGACAAATTGTGACTGTCACAATTGTAAAGGTAGAAGTTTTGTAACAAAAATGAGGGAGGAGTTAATCTTACACTCCAGAAACAGAGGACCCTAGGACAATCAAGGGAAAAGAGCACAAGCGGAATGCAGGGCCCTATCCAGAGAAACAGCGACACCAGAGATGGAGGCAGAGTTGGGGACATGGAGAGGGGGAGCAGCTGAGGACTCTAAATTCATGGAATTGGAGGGACTGAGAACTGACGGCCAGGAGGCAGGCTTTCAGAATGTGACATTTGGTGGTTTAAATTATTATATATGCCTGAGTGTTTTTTTGTTTGTTTGTTTGGTTTTTAAGAGCTGAAATGAATAGAGAAGAAATCCTTTTAACTGATAGCACATGGAGGGGTAATACAGAAACGGCTACAGTCATACATTGACAGAAAACTTCCAGAGGTTCAAGCCAGATTCAGAAGAGGCCATGGAATGAGAGATATCATTGCTGATGTCTGATGGATCTTGGCTGAAAGCAGAGAATATCAGAAAGATGTTTACCTATGCTTTGTTGACTATGCAAAGGCTTTCGATTGTGTGGATCATGACAAGCTATGGACAACATTGTGAAGTATGAGTATTCCAGAACACTTAATTGTACTTCTGAGGAATCTGTACCTGGACCAAGAAGCAGTTGTTCGAACAGAGGATGGGAACACTGAATGTTTTAAAATTGGGAAAGGTGTGTGACAAGGTTGTGTTCTTTCACCATACTTATTCAAACTGTATGATGAGCAAACAATTCGAGAAGCTGGGTTCTATGAAGAAAAACGTGACATCAGGAAGCCTCATTAACAACCTGCAATATGCAGATGATACAACATTGCTTGCTGAAAGTGAAGAGGACTTAAAACATTTACTGATGAAGATCAAAGAGCACAGCCTTCGGTATGGATTACATCTCAATGTAAAGAAAACAAAACTCCTCACCACTGGACCAATAAACAACATTCTTACCAACGGAGAAAAGATTGAAGTTGTCAAGGACTTCGTTCTTCTTGGATCAACTATCAACACTCACAGAAGCAGCAGTCAAGAGATAAGACGATATATTGCCTTTGGCAAATCTGCTGCACAGGAAATTTTTAAAGTGTTGAAGAGCAAAGATATCAGCTTGAGGACTATGGTGCTCCTGACCCAAGCCATGGTATTTTCAATAACCTCATATGGATGCAAATGCTGGACAGTGAATAAGGAAGATCATAGAAGAATTGATGCCTTTGAAGTATGGTGTTCAAGGAGAATACTAAAAGTGCCATGGGCTGCCAAAAGAACCAATAGATCTGTTTTGGAAGAAGTGCAGCCAGAGTGCTCCTTGGAGGCCAAGATGGATAAACTTCGTCTCTCATACTTTGGACATATTGTCAAGAGGGAACAGTCGCTGGAGAAGAATATCATTCTTGGTAAGATGGAGGGTCGGAGAAAAAGAGGAAGACCCTCAATGAGATGGATTGGCCAGGTGGCAGCATTGATGGACTCAAGTGTGGCAGCAGTAGTGAGGTTGGCCCAGGATCGGACATTGTTTCGTTCTGCTGTGTATAGGGTCGCTATGAGTCAGTTCCGACTCGATGGCACCTGACAACAACAACAACATGGAGGGGATTATAATCATTGTAATGAAACAAAGTGTATGATTTGTTGAATGTAAAACTGATGGTCTGCCCTGAAAAGTTTCACTCAATTCATAATAAAAACTTAAAAATAAAAAATTAAGAAAAGGATTGGTAAGTGGTTGGATTTTAAGATAAATCTGTAGAATTTGTCTTTTGAAGAAGAAGCTAATTGTACACCTTGGAGATGATGTTCTCTGGTCTCATGACAATTGTTCCTCAGTAACTTTGCCACAAAGAAGCTAGTTTGGCACAGTGCATTGAAGTGAATGTGAATGCTTTTTTTTAGTTAAATGCAAACTACTTTAAACCACATGATTCCTGCACTATAGGTTTATATTAAATTACTGGAGTTCTCCTACATTGTAAACAAACATACAAACAAGGAAAAGTAAATTCAAGGGGGGAAAAAGTTTTAATTTAAAAATTGTTTGAGATTTTTATGTTTGTGATTGTAGCATCTATTTTTAGCTGATAAAGCCAAAATTCTATTCTAATTGGAACTTGAAATTCAAAGGATTCTGAAAACAAAGTAAATGGTCTTACTGCTACCTTGCTGTGTTAGCTAAAGAAAATTATTGAACTTATTTGTGCCTTTTTTTGGAGGGTAAATAGCAGTAGCTCAAGGGATAACATTAGTTTGCCCTTGAGTGTTTCTGGGACACGTAGCATAAAAACTGTCTTGGAATACATTATCCACATTAACTCACAGCAAAGCTTCTTTTTCCTGCCATGAATGCAGTGCATTGTGGAGTTTTAATTACTAATGTACCATTCAGATGTGCCTAAATGCTTCTCTTTTAAAAGAAAAAGAGGACAATGGAAGTTGGAGTAACTGGGATGTCACTAACAAGGCTTACTTTCAGGATCACAAATTAAATATGGGACCATCTTTCTGAGAGCCATAGGGATTTGGGAAGAGAAAGGGAGATGACTAAAGGAGAGAGAACCAAGTAGGAATCAGAAGGTTAAATCCTAAGAGCAAGGGAGTTGGAGAGTGTTAAGAGATGATGCCCACATGCACACACCCACATGCACACCACACCAATGAGCAAAAATAACCTATTTAAAACTGGAGATTGGAAAGAGAACATGTCCATGGGGATCTGCTGATATTTTCTACAGGTGAAAAATTATTTCCATCAGAGCAGTATTTTTTTCTGGACAGGTTATGGGGATGGGGATGCTTGAACCTGCAGTTAGGTGGTAAACAAAATGAATAAATTACAACAGACACAGCACCAGTCTTTGAAGAGCTTTTTTATTATTATTATTAAATGTTTCTATTTTGGATTGAGTGAAAGTTTACAGGGCACATCATCAGCTTCACATTCAACCATTCATATAGCTTGTTTCATTACATTGATTATTATCCTTTGAAGAGCTTTTGTGCACTGGTGAGAGAGAGATTTTTTTTAATTATCCATTTTTATAAGAGCTTCTTGTTGTTAGTGCCTTCGAGTCAGTTCCTACTCATAGCAACCCTGTATAGGGTTTTTGAGTTTTGGTTGGTGGGTTTGAACCGCTGACCTTGCAGTTAGCAGTTCAGTACTTATCTTCTAGTGCCATAGAGGACTAATACAGAGTGCTTCCAGGAACACACTTGAGGTACACCCAATCTGAAGACTGGGGGTGGCCTGGCACGTAGAGACCTGTGCAAAAGCTCTGGATGATAAGAGAAATACGGTAACTCTTCCCTGTCCTACTCACGAGGAGCTCAAAGCTGAGATGAAGGGCCCACCAGCAACTGTGAATGAAAGGGAAATGCTTTGAACTTGAAATCAGAGCAGTTTACCATTACTAGAAGTAGTACTCTTTGTGAGACTTGAATTTCCTCGTCTCAGTTTCCTTTTCTGTAAAATGAAAGTAATGTTTCCATGATTCTAAGAGACTGTAAGATCAATTTAATTGTCGGTATTTAAGGTAAGGTTAGGAAGCAGCAGTATGTGTTAATTTTCAGGTACTTCTTGGTTTCAGAAACATCAAAATATGAAGTTGTTGTTGTTTTTAAGTGCTGTCAAGTCGGTTCTGACTCAGCAACCCTGCATATGGTTTTCTAGGAGTGACTTTTAAGCTTGACCCACTGACCTTGTGGTTCAAACCCGTGTTGCAGTCCAGCACATTAGCCCATGGTGCCACACCTCTTAAATTTGAGGGAAAGTAGTGGTGTCTACTTTTCAGGGTGGTTCTGAGAACTAACTGTGATTATATATGAGAATATAGCTTCATGTTGTCAAGTGTTTAATGCAAATATTATTATTTGCTCCCCCTCCACATGGCACAGCCTTTACAAATAGTATTTGTGACTTGAAGAGAAATAAACAGATATGTCCTTAAATCCACAGCTCAAATTTCTTCATAAGGTTAATTTCTTTAGGTAGCATATGGCATTCTTAACAACAACTAATATACAGAGACTTAAAATCAGAAAGAAATTTAAAGTTCAATTAGTTCTATCCCTAAATTTTATAATAGATAAAACCTGAGAATTAGAAAACTAAAATTACTTCTTTATACTATGGTACAGTTGGGAAAGAGAACATTTATAGGTGACTGGTAGTAATTACGGTTCTGTACGGAGCCTTAGTAGCATAGTGGATTGTGCATTGGGTTGCTAACTGCAAAGTCAGCAGTTCGAGTCTACCAGGTGCTTGAAAGATGAGACTTTCTGCTTCCGTTAAGATTTATAGCATTGGAAACCCTATACAGGCTCACTATGAGTCAGAATCAACTCCATGGCATATCACAACCACCATCATGGTTCTATACAATGATATATTTAGAGCTATATGTGTAACCTCTGCTCATACAAAGCATCTGAAGGATACCAATCTCCCTGGGGAGTTTATAGCTAACTTTATCCAAAGAACTTGTTCTTTGTCTCTGGTTCCCAAAAGATAATCTCTAAAATCTTGGTATCACTGAGTGATTGAAGTGACTCTAATGAAGTTCTCCTGCTTGGTGTTAGTCACGGGTGTACAGGGGAGGATAATGCATTCTTTGAGACATGGAAGCTCCACACTGGGAATCCTCCCAGACCTTAAGAGCTCTCATGGTATGGTGGATAAGGCATTGGGCTGCCAACTGCAAGTTCAGCAGTTCGAAGCCTCCAAACACTCCTCAGAAAAAAGATAAGGCTTTCTGCTCCTGTAAAGATTTACAGCCTCAGAAACACTATACAGGGTCACTATGAGTTGGGACTGACTCGATGGTACACAACCACCAACCAACAAATGAGGTCTCCAGACCACATCTTCCTGACAAGTTATGCTAATGAGGTAACTCTTGAGTGGAAGCTAGTCTGGCCAGAAAAACCTACCACATGATATCAGCCTGATCCCAGGAAGGTGGACTGGAGGTTAAGTTCAATCAATCATGCTTAATAATAAAGCTATGGACATGGGAGTCCATGGGCTTTCTGGTTGGTGCATCCTTTGAGACATGGACGTTTTCTACATTGGGAACCCTCCCAGATCTTGTCCTATGTGTCTTTTCATTTGTATCCTAAATTGTGATGGCATAGTAGTGAAGCAATGGGCTGCTAACTCAAAGGTCAGCTTTTGAATCTATCAGGTGCTCTGCTTGAAAACATTTTTACAGCATTGGAAACTCAGTGAGGAGTTCTACTGGGCCACATAGGGTCACTATGAATAGGAACTGACTAGATAACAATGGATTTTTTGTTGTGTTGTGTTTTGTTTTGTTTATGTCAGGAATGAAGGGGACCCTGAAAATCCTGAGTTTATGTTTGGTATCCTGAAAGGATAGTGCAAAACCCCCAAATTTGTCACTAGCAGGTCAGAAGAGACAGAAGCTGGTCGCTAGTGTCTAAACTCTTAGGCAGATTTGGCATCTGGAAGAGTGTGTCCTTTAGCTTGTGAGTTCTGATCAGAGGAACCACTTCTTCCTCCAGGGATCAGAAGATGTGTTCCATGTGCAACTGGCATCAGAATAGAAGTGGAATCAAATAGGACTGGATTGACACATTCATTCAGTGGGTGTGTGAAATGGGATTTAACTAATCCACTCAGTGTAAAATGTCACCCGCCACCCCCTCCCCAATAAAGCAAAGCTGATTTAGGTCACTAAAGTGAGATGGTTGAGAATGATGGCTTGCGAGAAATGCCTAGATGTAGAATTCTGATGTATTAAATGAGTTTCTTCCCCATGAGAAAATAAATCATGCTAAAACTGAGTGACAGAATGATTTCAATTGTAAGCCATTTGTACAGGGCAAAGATTTACATGCCCTTTCACAAAGCTTCCCCGGCACAAGCAGATTCCCCTAGCCTGAAACGACAAAGCACAGTGAGTCTCGGGCATTTCTGCTGATTAGGGGCAGGACTGTTCACAGTAGAACCATAGAATTACGACTTTCCTTGTAGTCACAAGGAGCCTAGGCTGGGATGGGGTGAGTGATTGTTGTTTTAAGTGCCATTGAGTCGGTTCTGACCCATAGTGACCCTGTATAGAAGTTCCAAGGAGCAGTTGGTGAGCTTGAACCATCGACCTTGCAGTTTAAATGACTTCTCAGTCTGGTACATTAACCCACAACACCATACCAGGGGACTCCAAGGTGAGTGATTACACTGCTCGAATGAAAAGAAATGCATCTTTCCATACACACAAAGACAGAACCACCTGTACCCATGCAACTACATTTTTACCGTGAAACTGTAGATTCCACAGCAATTTTCTTGAAGGTTTATCAAAGCATTGTAAAGTCATTATAGCTTATCTATAGACAGCTGATTAGGATGGGTTTGTTGTCATCTCCCATCTGAGGATATTGATGCTTGATTAAAGCATTACTCTATTTCCCCTGTTAGGAGCTCTGGTGGCATAATGAGTTACATGTTGAGCTGCTAACCTAAAAGTCAGCAGTTTGAATCCACCATCTGCTCCATGGGAGAAAGATGAGACCTTCTGCTCTTTACACGGTCACTATGAGTTGGAACTGACTCGAAGGCCAGCAGCAGCAGCATACTTACTCCCTGTAGCTGAGAGGACAGAGAATCAAGTCTTTTGACTCTTTGTGATGCTCTACCTGGCACTGGGTTGACCTGCTCTTCAACTTGAAAGCAAAAGATGCTGGACAAGCTAGAAGGAAGCTGCTCAACAATGGGCCTAAGAAGTAGGAAACGTAATCATTATTTACAACCATCTCATTTAGCCCTCACACATAATGTAAGTATTATTATAATACTTATGCCTATTCCTAGCCCAGTTAACAGATGCAGGATCCAAGACTAGGAACACATAAGTAACTGTCTCAACGGGTAGTTTGCTGTGGTACTTACCTACCAGGAGGCAGTCCCACACCCCATGCTCATACACAAGTGCTCCCCATGGTTTCCACTGACTAATTTTCAGGATAATGCCAAACCTTTCTTCCTAGTTGCTCCGCTGAAACCTTAACACTAAACACTAAAGAGACTTATTTTCAGGATCACATATTAAATATGGGACCATCTTTCTGAGAGCCATAGGAAGCTTGGAAGAGAGAAGAAGATTATAAAAGGAGAGAGAACCAAGTAGGAATCATAAGGTTAAATACTAACAGCAAGGATGTTGAAGAATGTTTCAGAGTTGATGCTCACATGGACGCAAAAGCAAAAATAACCTATTTAAAACTGGAGATTAGAAGGAGAACATGTCCACTGGGATCTGCTGATATTTTGTACAGGTGAAAAAATTATTTCGATCTTAGTTACTGGCAAACAGCCACTAACAGACGTGTACCGGTAGCTCATGAAGTGGATTGAAGAGGAATCAAACTAGGTCTACCACACAGAAGGTGAGAATTAAACCAGGAAACCATCAACGCACCACGTACCCCCCAAAGTGTGGTCAATAAAGGAGCCAAGACAAGTCCCAACACACAGGGTTCCAGGCCGTAATGCTTAATGTCAGGTGCTTAATGCATCACGCCCTCACCCAAGTGGTGTACTACCAGTCTTCTCAGGAGGCCCTCGTCAACAGCTGACCGGCGAGTCCGGTGTCTATTCCTAGCCCAGTGACTGGCAGCCAAGGGTCACGCCTTGCGCTTCAGTGTCTAACATTAGTCTTTGTTTGGAATACGGTGAAACCTGGAGAAAGGGAGGAGGCGTGACTTCAATATTCGTATAGTTTTTAAACAAACGATTCCCTAATTGGTGTCTGTTTCATGCCAGCGTGAAACTTCTGTAGGCAGAGCCGGCTGTGCTGTGAACGCTTTCCTTCTGCTACCCACACCTACGTATGCTGTTGCCTCCTCTATACATCCTTTCCTCTGCACCATGGAGAAAACAGCGGATCAAACGAGACAACCAGGGCCGCAGGGTGGGAGACTGTTCCCGCCGTTCATGGCTGACATTTAAGAATGTGAAGATTTTTCATTCATAAAACATACATCCTTGATCGGCAGGCAGTTTCCCGCCTTCCCCACACTGCCCCATCCTTAACCAGCGCAAGGCCAGGTCCCAGGTGCGTCCTCTTGTTCCCAAGAACTAAAAGGCCTCAGGCCGTATGTCCTTCCATTTTGCGAGGGCGCCCCCATTTTTTGTAAACCCCTCCTCGCGTTCTTGCTTAGTCTGTATAGACAACTGACATCTACCGTGGATAAACGTCCTTGGTTGAAATGAAAAGACAAATATGGCTTGTGGTTCAATGAATAAATAAAACCTCACCCATTGACTTCAGGCTGTCCGACATTTTGTGACTTGTATTTTTGACTCTGTCATAGATTTAGGAAGTGATTCTCAGACCACCACGCTGCCTACTGGTTTCTAAACGGCTGCCTCTGTGGGTGGGGCAAGGGGTGGGGCAGGAGTGGACAAGGCAGACGATGGGAGGGTTGGAGGAGGTCAGGGAGAGACACTAATTCAAGATGCAATCCCCATCCAAATAATAGATTGTTATTAACAATGATCCTCTCTTCGAAATCCTTAAAATTACCCCTTGACTTCCCCAGTAGTAAGAGGTGAGCCCTTATTTGCTGAGCTGACGCTTCTTCCCTCCTCCTCCACATTACTCGCTGCTCTGGAAATTACAACTCCTCTGCCTGCCGCTCCGGGAGGCGGCGGCGGCGGCGACAGGAGGGAGACTGGGAGGGGATTCCCGAGCCAGGCCGGCGCTTGCCCTCCTCCCGCCCGCTACACCGTGGCACGGCCAAGGTCAGAGGCGCTGCAGGAGCAGTGATTGCGAACCAGGGAAACAGGGAGAAAGGCCCCGTGTCCGAAGCAGCTGGGGAAGGAGGCGCAACGCGCGCTCTGGGCCTGGCCCGGGCGGTGCAGAAGTGCCTGCTAGCCGCAGCACCCGGACCCGTAGCGGGCTTGTTCATATGAACAACCTGAGACTTGGCCTCCCCCTTTCTGTGTCCGGGCACTGTCCACCGTCTAGTGGTGCTGAATCCAGACTCCACGCCGAAGAAGCTTGCACACCTGTCTGCTCACCTACAGAGTGCCCCCATTTGGGGAGGGGAGCAAATTAGAAGGGAGCTCCTGGACGGTTAGTTGTCCACTGGAGCCGAAGGGCTGAAACAAGAGAGCAGCCCGGCTGCTGGTCCAGATGTGGGGAGGAGGAGCGCTCTGCAGCCGCGGGCGGCGCTAGTGCTGATTCATTACACCGAGCGCTTCTGCAGGCCACCGTCAGGGCTGCGAGGTGGGACTGGCTCCGGACTCTTGGTGGTAAGTTGAAACCTCTGGATGCTGGATACTCGCTGGCAGGTGAGGACATCCCTATCCTCTCTTGGCCCGAATCATCTTAGGGTGGTGGCCACAAGACACAGAAAGAGGGGCGTGCCTTCCGATTGTAAAGCAGGCATGCCTATGTGATGCCTGCCGCTCCCTGGCTCGCCGGTGCTAACCACGTTTATCCTTCGCTTCTGTCTCTGGAGCTTCGACCATTCCCACCCTCCCCAGAGCAGCTAGGACCGCCTGCGCCGCGATGGAGGAGGAGCTGAAGTGCCCTGTATGCGGCTCCCTGTTTCGGGAGCCCATCATTCTGCCCTGCTCTCACAACGTCTGCCTGCCTTGTGCTCGCACCATCGCGGTGCAGACCCCAGATAGCGAGCAGCACCTGCCCCAGCCTCTCCTGCTGTCTCGGGGCTCTGGATTGCCAGCGGGTGCCGCCGCCGCCGCTCCACCTTCGGACTACGATGCGGCTGTTGGTTCTGCCTGCGGCGGCAGCGGAAACGCAGCTGGCGGCCTTAGCGGCAGTGGCAGCGGCGGCGGTGTGGGAGGTGGCGGTGACCACGCGGATAAGCTGAGTCTGTACAGCGAGACAGACAGTGGTTATGGCTCCTACACTCCAAGTCTCAAGTCTCCTAACGGGGTGCGCGTGCTCCCCATGGTGCCCGCACCCCCTGGCTCCTCTGCTGCAGCGGCCCGGGGAGCCGCCTGCTCCTCGCTATCCTCGTCCTCCTCCAGCTCCATCACGTGTCCGCAATGCCACCGCAGCGCTTCCCTGGACCACCGAGGCCTGCGCGGCTTCCAGCGCAACCGACTGCTGGAGGCCATAGTCCAGCGCTACCAGCAGGGCCGTGGGTCCGCTCCCGGGGCGTCGGCAGCAGCGGCCGTGGCCATCTGCCAACTGTGCGACCGTACCCCACCCGAACCAGCCGCCACACTTTGTGAGCAGTGCGATGTGCTCTACTGTGCTGCCTGCCAGCTCAAGTGCCATCCATCCCGGGGACCCTTCGCTAAGCACCGCCTGGTACAGCCGCCGCCGCCGCCAGCGCCTGCAGAGGTTCCAGCTGTGCTTTCCGGCACAGCCCAGGGCGCCCCCAGCGGAGGCGGCGGCTGCAAGAGCCCGGGAGGCGCCGGGGCGTCGGGAGCGAGTGCGGCCCGCAAGTTCCCCACCTGCCCCGAGCACGAAATGGAGAACTACAGCATGTACTGTGTGAGTTGCAGAACGCCTGTGTGCTACCAGTGCCTAGAGGAGGGCCGGCACAGCAAGCACGAGGTGAAGCCCCTAGGAGCCATGTGGAAGCAGCACAAGGTGAGCAGCCGCTGGGTAGCGCGCGGGCAGCAGGGGGCGCAAAAGCAGGCGCGTCGGAAGGAGAGGGTTCTTCATTGGAGAGTTGGCGGAAAACCCGACAGGGGCAAACAGGGATTACTTCATAGATTCATTCCTTCTGTCAATTTGTTCTTTGGCAAACACTTAATGAATGCCAAGTACTTTGAGCTGGGTGTTGGGGGTGGTAACAGAATGGGAAGATGGCTTACTAGGTCTCTCACCTGAGATTTTTTTCTGATTCTACGAAAAGGGCCAAACTCCCAGGCAGATATGGGCCCCTTCTGAATTAAAACTTCCAGACTCTCTTCCTCCCTCTGAAAAACAGTGCAAGTATTACCACGACTGCAGGAAAGTGTGTGATGCTTTCTTACAATTGGTTAGTCTACTCTCAAGAAGG
Organism: Chrysochloris asiatica; assembly: GCF_000296735.1. Taxonomy (NCBI): domain Eukaryota; kingdom Metazoa; phylum Chordata; class Mammalia; order Afrosoricida; family Chrysochloridae; genus Chrysochloris; species Chrysochloris asiatica. Next base: position 795,715 of record NW_006408783.1, read on the forward strand.
AAGGACTCTCTCCCAGCTTTCATTTGAAAGGGTGCACTATTTCCTATTTTCTCAACTTGTCTCCGACGTTTTCGGCCTCCAGAGGCCTCTGAGCCTAGAAGAAAAATATGATTCCTCATGTATCTTTTGTTCCTCTAGTCTTTTGAGAATTTCGGTGTGTGCCCTTTTAAGAACAAAGTGTCATTTTCCCCAGAGACATTCTCTTACTTGGTGATTGGCAGTGGCAGCATAGCAGAGAACGCAGAGTAAGCTCTTGATAGGTTCACCCCTGCAGGCTGCACACAAGACTTTGTCCCTGGGCCTTACATGAAGGGGGAGTGCCACTCCCCAAGATGGAATGGAACATTCCCTAAAAGCAACTTCAAGAATTTGTAGCTGATAATGTAGCTGATTCCAAAAGACAGTGTTATTGTTGTGAAATGCCATCCAATTTGTTTGCACTCATAGTGATCCTGTATAGGGTTTCCAAGGAGTGGCTAGTGGGTTTGAACTACCAACCTTTCAGTTAGCAATCCAATATTTATCCTGCAGCACCACACCAGGACTTCAAAAGGCAATTGTTGTTGTTGTTGTTGTGTGCCGTGAAGTCGGTTCCGACTCATAGCGACCCTGTACAGGGTTTCCGAGGCTATAAATCTTTACGGGAGCAGAAAGCCTTATCTTTCTCCCTTAGAACAGCTGGTGGTTTCGAACTGCTGACCTTGCTGTTAAGTGCCGTCATATGGGTTCCGATTTATAGTGATCATGTATGAGGTTCCCAAGGAGTGGCTGGTGAGTTTGAACCACTGCCCTTGCCCTCAAATCAACCTTGTGGTTTATCCTATAACATCACAGTGAGAAACTTAAAATTCATCCAGGCCTTTGATTGGACCCCTTGACTTGACTGGACCCCTAACTAGTTTCTACTTCAAAACATAAACTGAACAACTGAACTCTGCCACCAGAGAGTGAGCCAGGCCTGGAAGAATTATACCCTTTTTCAAGGGACCCTAAATGTATTCGCAAATTCAGACGCTATAATTCAGTGGCTTCTTTCCAGTAAACTCTCACCCTTTTCCCCCAAAGAGACAAAAAATTTCTAACTGCCCAACCAGAAATACTTATTCTGATTGGGGAGGAAAAGACACAGAAATAAAAGCAATTTGTCAAGGCTATCTTATATCATCTATTCAGTGGGCAAAAGGGAGAGCACAGATGAAATGAAGCAATTAGCTATTCCTATACAGACTTGCTATATATATATACACACACACACACACATATGTTATGTGCCATCGAGTTGGTTCCAACCTATAGCGACTCTGTATAGGGTTTCTGAGGAGCAGCTGGTGGGTTTGAACCACTGACCTTGCAGTTCAAACTAACCTTGTTATCCTACAGCTTATCCTACAGCACCACACCAGGATTCATATATATCTATATATATAGATATAAAACATACAGAGAGGGAGTCCTGGTGTGGCATTGTGGGCTAAGATGTCAGACTGCAAAGTCAGTTTGAACTGTGAGGTCGGTGTTTCAAGCTCACTAGCTGCTCCTTGGAAATCCTATACAAGGTCGCTATGGGTCTGAATTGACTTGAAGGCACTTAACAACAACAACAGCATATACAGAAAGAGAGCCTTCTAGAGACATTTTTGGTTGTCCCAACTAGTGTATGCTACTGGCATCTAATGGGTGGTAGTGGTGTTATGCTCCAAAAATGCTACATCCTACAGTGCATAGAACACCACCACCACCACCACCAAAACAAAGTCACAATTATTTAGCCCCAAATGTCAATAATGTTGAGAAAGCCAGCTCTACAGCTACAGAGACCTAGATCAGATTCTCTGGGTTTGCAATATAAGCTGTACAAGTTTAGATATAAATTTTAAGTGCACTGATTAATAATAATTAACTCAGCTCATTTGCTGTAAGTGTAATACAATTGTATGCTTAGTCTCTAGCACAGTATCTGACCCCTAGTGACTGGTAAACATTATTTGTTATTTTTGTAATCTGAATATTTTAAAACCACTAGACTTGCAGATAAGGAGTTCTAGTAGTGTAATGGTTATGAATCAGGCTGCTAATCTCACCATCAGCAGCTCGAAACTACTAGCAGTTCTGAGGAAGAAATATAAGGCTTTCTGCTCCCGTAAAGATTTACAGCCTCGGAAAACCTATGCAGGGTCGCTATGAGTCAGAACTGACTCCATGGCCACCACCATAACCAGACTTGCAGATAGTTAAACAACAACGGGAAAGAGCACTGATTTGACCTCACTCAGCTTACCGTATTGGTTACCTGGTGAAAATGTGCACTGGCAATTTGTGGTGTTGTTTATGCAGAGCCCTAAAATAGTATGTCTATTGTTATTTATATGATATTTTATTGCATGCTGTTTTACAGTAATTGTAGCTGCTTGCATTATTTCATCTTTCAAGTGAAGAGACATCATTTTACAAATAAAGAAATCATTTGCAAAGAGGCTGTGATCAATTACCAAGACAAGAAGTGTAGGTTCTCAAGCTAACATTCAGATTTCATGAGCTGTGAAATGTTCACAGCCTAGAATGCTAGAAATAACTCTGGGTGTTGCCACCCAGATCTTCAAAATGAGTGAAGAAGGGGAGCCAAAGTCAGTGGAGATGAGAGTTTGCAACATTAAGAGAGATTAAGCCTTTTATATGAAAAACTGAGATGGCTAGAATCAAGGTTGTTCAGAGAAAATCACTAATCTTTCTTGGTTTGGCATCAATAACAGTTTTAAAAACAAAACAATTCTTCTTCACCCAACATTGCAGAGTAATTGGGGAATATGGAAAGTAACTATGCGATCTGTTTAATAGAGTGGGGATGTTGTTGGTTAAGTGTTGCCAAACTACTAACCCTGCAGTTAGCAGTCCAGTGCTTACCCTACACCAGGACTCCAACCGACTGCGGTAGAGTAACTCATAACAGCCTATGGGAAACATGGCTATGCTGAATCTTGGGTCTCAATTTTATAGGTAGCGCCACTTCTGGAAGAAGCTCAGTGGAAGAAACCATGAGACAGTTGTATGAAAGAAATCTTTTCTTTTTTTTTTTTGATTTTTTATTGTGAATTGAGTAAAGGTTTACAGAACAGATCATCAGTTTTACATTTAACAAATCATTTCATCTCAATGACTGCAATCCCCTTCCTTCCTGTGTTTTGTGTTTTTTTCTCATTTCTCCTTCTTTCCCAACCCTTCTGAACTTTGTTGTTAGGTAAATGCTGCCCTTTTGATCTTGAATGGTTGACCTTTGTATGGTGTGTGTACTTCACCAGTGTTGCTGTCTACCCTATATACTTATCTATTGGTTGGCTGAAAATTAAGCCACAAGGGTGAGTTCAATTCCAGAACTGAAAAGTAACTAAGAGTTCTTCCAGTCTCTTTCTGACCAGTAAGCCTGATCTTTTTTATAATTTTGAGCTTTGTTTCACATTTCTCCCCCTCTAGCCATGACTTTCTAATATGATCCCTTTCAGAGAAGTTGGTAGTGGTAGCTGGGCACCATCTAGTTCATCTGGTCTCAAGGTACTAGAGAATAATGTTTATGTGGTCCATTAATGCATTAGACTCATGGTCTAGAGAATAATATTTATGTGGTCCATTAATACATTTGGTGTTTCCAAACCACCACTCATCTGTCAGTTTGTTATACTATGGTGGCTTGTGTGTTGCTATGATTCTGGAAGCTATGCCATGGGTATTTTAAATACCAGCAGGGTCACCCACGGTGGACAGGTTTCAGATGAGCTTCAAGACGAAGACAGATTAGAAAGAAGGAGAGACAACTACTTCTGAATATTTAATCACTGAAAACGTTATGAATAGCATAGAAACACTGTTAGATATAATGTCAGAAAATGAGCCCCTCAGGGTGGAAGGCACTCAAAATGCAACTGGGGAAGAGCTGCCTCCTCAAAGTAGAGTTGACCGTGATGACGTGAATGGAGTGAATGGAGTAAAACCCTCAGGACTTTTATTTGCTGATCATGCTTGGTAAGGTGGAGGATCAGAGAAAAAGAGGAATATCCCCAGCGAGATGGACTGACACAGTGGCAGCATCAATGGGCTCAAGCATGGCAATAATTGTGAGGTTGGCCCAGGACCAGGCAGTGTTTCACTCTGTTGTGAATAGGGTCGCTATGAGTTGGTACCGTCTCAATGACATCTAACAACAACTGTCTCCAAAAACCTTCAGTTTTCATCATTCATCTTTCCTCCAGGCAGGAAGAGACCAAGAGGTGCACATTAGATGGCCACTCATGAGCTTTTAAGATCCCAGTTCTATTCACCAAGTAAAATGTAGAACATTGTCTTTGTTATTTCAATTAATGATGGTGACGCTGAGGAGCCAGGGACTCAGTCCCTCGAGGTGTTTGAGAATGCATACATTTCCATGACTTTGCACCGGGTATGCGCCACCATTCATGACTATGTTTGCAGTGAAGGTAAATCAAAGCTTTATAGAAGTGTGGGTATACTCACCCACTCCCTCCTCCCCTCGTTCCGTATGCGTATCTATTCATACATCTACCTGTAGATCATTGTTATTGCAGATTTGGATATAGCAGTATTTAAGATTGCACACCTCCCCCGTGTCATCCTATGCCTTCATCTTCATCATTCTTTTGTCATCCTTCCTCTTAGTGTTTGTTACCTTGAAAACCTATTTTCAAGAATGAACAGAAACCTCTACTGGTCTACTTTAGCAGATGCTTTCTACAGAAAGATAAAGTATTGACTGTTATGAACACCTCAACAGGGGTCTGGTGAGGGCAAAAGAAAAACAAATGAAGGCACTCTGGTGGAGTACATGGTCTTGCTTTGTGGGCAGGGGAGTAGACCACCCTTGTGAGTTGCGGTGGTGGCTACTTTTAAAAGATAAACTACAATGCTCAGTTTTAGACTCCCACTGTGACACTTAAGTTTTTGGTAAATAAGTAAATAAATCTATAGCTTATTTTGTTTATCTAAAAATCCCAGAAGCAATGGCCAGGCCTTGTGTGGTAACAAAACTAGCACTGGGGCATGGGCATTTTCCCAGCATCGCTCTGACTGAGAAGACTTCATCACACTTCATTCCTTTCTGGTGTGACCTGGGTTAGCCATCTAATTAGGAAATCTTAGGTAGAGGCCTCTAACACTTAGTCTATTTTAAAACAAGACCGATTATCACCTTTCAAAAACAGTGACCAAAAGCTTTAGTGCTTGGCTAAACACTGTCTATGTGAAGCTTCTGAAAAAGAATTAACCATTTCAAAAAACCTCTGATATGAAAAAACTATATATTGTGAAAGCCAAGACAGGGAAGTTTTTCATAAGAATGCTGAGCTTTTAACCTATTGATTAGGGAGTTTTAGTTTTCCTGAATTCAGGGGAGGATCACTGTATACAGTATCTGTTTTCTGGTTTCACATGTCACAGGATGTCAACAGTCTAACTGTGTTAGTCCTGCTCCAGGAAAGATCTGACCTGTTCCGAACAGATGACTGGAACCTGAATTTAAATGAGTAGAAGTTGATTCCTGAACTGAGATTAGGAAATGCTGGATAAGTACTTTTTCAGAAATCCTTTGAGAGCCACTTAGAATACATGTTGTTGTTGTGATGTGCCGAGGAGTCAGTTCCGGCTCATAGCGACCCTGTACAGGGTTTCCGAGGCTGTAAATCTTTACGGGAGCAGAACGCCTCATCTTTCTCCCGCAGAACAGCTGGTAGTTTCGAACTGCTGACCCTGAGTTTCGCAGCCCAATTCGTAACCACTATGCTACGTTTTTTTTGGTTTGGTTTTGTTTTTTAAGTTTTTATTGTGAATCGAGTGATAGCTTACATGGGGGAACATCAGTTTTACACTCATCATTTCATTGCAATGATGACAATCTCCCCTGTGCATCATCATTCAACAGTATTTGCTTTAATTCCCTCTGGGGTTTTTTTGGAGGGTGGGAGGATATACACAAAAACCCTCAGGAATATATAGTTGTTTAAACAACCAAAGGACACATTCTGCAAGCCTGCCTCCTGACCACCAGCACATGACTGCCAGCACACAGCCCTTCTCTTTCCTACATGGTGTTTTTGTTTTTCTTGTTGCAGTTTATTTATTGTGAACTGAGTGATAGTTTATATGGGAGAACATCAGCTTTACACCATCATTTTATTGCAATGATTACAATCTCCTCTGTGCATCATCGTTCAACAGTATTGCTACCATTCCCTCTGTTGTTTTTGTTGTTGTTTTGGGAGGGGGGATGTACACAAAAACACTCAGGAATATATAATCATTTAAACAACCAAAGGGCATATTCTGCAAGCCTACCTCCTGGCCGCCAGCACACAGCCTTTCTCTTTCCATGAATCTAGAGTCCTCAGCTGCTCCCTCTCTCCATGTCCTCATTTCTGCCTCCATCTCTGATGTCGCTGCTTCTCTGTATAGAGTCCCACATTCCACTCTTGCTTTTCTCCCCTGATGGTCCTAGGGTCCTCTGTTCCTGGACTGTAAGAGTAACCACTCCCCCATTTTTGTTATAAAACTTCTACCTTTATAGTTGTAACAGTCGCAATTAGTCGCCTACATGGTGTGTTGTTGTTTTTCTTAACACAACAAAAACCTCACTGATACCCCAGGATTACTGTTCAGAGTGAGACAGAACTTCAGTGAGCAAAGAAGAAAATGTGGCCTGGAACCCTCAGGAAGACACACTTCAGATCCCTGCCCCCACCCTTAAAAAGAAAAATAATTAATTACAGTGAAACCTTTGAGACTTGGAACTCGATGGGACTCCCCTGTATTTCTGGGACTCAGAAGTTTTCCATCTTTGATAGGGTACAGGGTACCACTTCTCTATGGTTGTTGTTAAGTGCCACAGAGTCGGTGCCAACCCACAGTGACCTTGTAGAGGAACAGCTGGTGATTTTGAACTGCTGACGTTGCAGTTAGCAGTCCAGTGCTTGTCCTAAAGCACCACATCAACTCTCCCACTTTTCTATAGTTGTTTAGTAATAGTAGATACTTCAGTTTTCCTTCTGGGACAAGTTTCCACCGTACACAGGTTCTGGCTGTTGCAGATTTAACTGGATTTTGTATAATAAGTAAAGCTGTTTAGCCTCTAAAGCCTTAGAGCAAGGGTGGGGAATGCTTTTTCTGCCAAAATGTAGAACATCATTCGCACAGGTCATACAAAATTATCAACTTAAAATTAGCCGCCTCTATTTGGTTAAATATTTAATTAACTCACCCCTAATGTGGAGTCCTGGAGTCCTGGTGTGGCGCTGTGGGTTAACGGCCAGACTGCATAGCCATTTGAACTGCAAGGTTGGCAGTTCAAGCTCACCAGCTGCTCCTCGGAAACCCTATACAGGGTCGCTATGGGTCAGAATCGACTTGACAGCACT
>NW_006408783.1:803226-824775 GCF_000296735.1 Chrysochloris asiatica
TCACGGTCAGCAGTTCGAAACTACCAGCTGTTGAGCGGGAGAAAAATGAGGCTTTCTGCTCCCATAAAGATTTACAACTTCGGAAACCCTGTACAAGGGTCGCTATGAGTCCGAACCGACTCCACGGCACATAACAACAGTGCAGACTCCTGTGGAGTCCTGGTGTGGCGCTATGGGTTAAAGCGCCAGTCTGCAAAGCCGTTTGAACTGCAAGGTCGGCGGTTCAAGCTCACCAGCTGCTCCTCGGAAGTCCTATACAGGGTCGCTATGGGTCAGAATCGACTTGACGGCACTTAACAACAATAATGAGGGATCCTGGTGTGGCGCTGTGGGTTAATGCGCTAGACTGCAAAGTCGGTTTAAACCATATGGCTGGAACTGTGGTTGCCTTGGCAGGGCCAGACCAAATGATTTTGTGGGCCTTACTCGACCTGTGGGTCTGACGTTCCCCACCCCTGCTTTATTGGAAAGACCTCCTTCATTGATAAGAAACAGAACATGTAATATGATCACAGTATATCTATTTTAATTGGTGTGTTTCTTTTCCTTATTACACTAGTAGGAAATGCTCATTATTGAAAAATTATAAACTAAAGATGTAAAAATTACATATCATCCCTAAATTCTAATATTCATAAGAAAGCACTTCTAACATTTTGGAGTTTTTCTTCTAAAATTTTATTTCATCAAGTTCTTTTTTTTTTTTCTTTCACAATATAAAAATAGGTATTTTTCTGTCAAACAATGTGCGTCATTTTTCATGGTTACAAGCCATTTTATCATAAGGATTTTTATTCTGTTTAATCAATACCCTAATGTCGAGTCTTAGATAGTTTTCAATTGTTCGCTGTTTTTTTTGTTTTTTTTTTTTTCTAGTTAAATAAATGCCTACACCTCTATTTCCTTGGGGTAAAGATCTTAGGCATGGAATTGCTGTTTCCAAGTGCATTCGGCTTTAAAACTGATTAATATTGCCGAATTTCCTCCCATAAAGTGTAATTCTCCCAACAGTAATTTTAACGTAGATAATAAAAATTCATGTCGACAGGGACTATAGGAAAAAACAATAAGGTGAACTGTTTTCTTTCTAATAATCATATTTCCCATTTTTATTCTATTATTGTAAAGGTCATTTTTCTTAAAAAGATGAAACAGGAGTTTTATGTTTTTAACTACTGGTCAGGGATTTGCCTCCTCTAACAAGAACTGTGACTTGCCCAAGCATACTTCACCATTCCTCTTCCAGTCCTTCTTGAGTTATTAGGTAGTGTCTGTGCTACTGTCTGAGTTCTTGTTCCTTTAAATTTTCTGGGTGTCTTGGGTTCATGAAATGTTTGTGGTGGAGTAAAGCTTATCAATTCAGATGACTTTCACTCTTGAGCAATTTGTGTTTTTCTCTTGCACATGCAGAGAAACATCACCCCATGGCTTCATGCACTTTTCCATTAAAATATACAATTCAATAAGCATTCTTTGAGCACCTACACTAATTAAAGGGCTGTGCTAGGCATTGTGGATACAACTAAAACAGACCATAGCAGAGCTCACAGCCTTGTAGAAAAGAGGTATAATTTTACAACCAACTAATATATGTGCAAGGCATTGGGCTGCTAACTGTAAGGTTGACAGTTCAAACCCACCAGCTGTTTCAAGGGAGAAAGATGAGACTCATTGCTCCCACAAGGATTTACAGTCTCAAAAACCCTATATAGAGTTGCTACATAGGTCGGAATTGACTCGGTGGCAGTGGGTTTGAGTTTAATATAAATAAAAAGAGGCAGGGTGGTACTGTAGTTATATGTTCGGCTGTTAACTAAAGACTGGCTGAACCCACCAGCAGCTTCACAGGAGAAAGATGTGGTCGTCTTGGAAACCCTATGGGGACATTCTACTCTGACCTAGAGGGGTCAGACTTTCTGGCAGCAGGTAATACTTGTGTGTTGTTGTTGTTACATGCTGTCAACCCAGTTCCAACTCATAGCAAGCCTGTATAGAGTTTCTGAGGAGCAACTGGTGGGTTTGAACTGCCTACCTTGTGGTTCGCAGTCCAATGCTGATCCTACAGTGCCACACCAGGGGTCCAATGTTTGTATAAATAAGTGGAATAAGTGCTATACATATTTGTAATCTTAATAATGTGATGGGGGGACAGTGAGAAGAAGGAGATTCATTTTAAAATTTATAAATAAAATAAGCCACTTGTTGCATTCAAAGCTTTTGGCCTTGCACCTAAATAGTACTTCTGTTTTTCTTTGCATTTATTTGACATATTCTTGCTCATCCTTTCTGAATGACTAATTTACATGGAAATAACATAATTTAGATTAGTATTAGTTTTCCAAGTCTGCTTGAGATTTTGTTATTGTTGGTTATCATAAAGCTGGTTCCAACTCAAATACAACAACCCAAATGCAACAGAATGAAACACTGCCCAGTCTTGCACCATCCTTACAATGGTTGCTAAGCTTGAGCTCATTGTAACCATTCTGTCAATCCATCTCACTGAGGGTCTTCCTCTTGCTGACCCTCTGCTTTATCAAGCATGATGTCCTTCTCCAAAGACTGGTCACTCCTGACAGCATGTCCAAAGTACAAGAGATGAAGTCTCACCTCCTCCCTCGTATGTGGCGCATTCTGGTTGTACTTCTTACAGGACAGATTTGTATGTTCTTCTGGCAGTTCATGGTATAGTCAGTATTCTTTGTTGTTGTGTTGTGAAGTGCCATCAAGTCAATTCTGACCCATAGCGACCCTGTATAGGGTTTCCAAGGAGTGGCTGGTGAGCTTGAACCGCCGACTTTGCAGTTCAAACTGGCTTTGCAGTCCAGCGCATTAACCCACAGTGCCACACCAGGACTCCTAACAACACCCTAATCCAGATGCGTCAACTCTTCTCCCATCTTCTGTATTGTTTGAGTGATGATTTGTTCAATTATACCACCTAGTATTTTCATCCAGTATTTGCATACATATAAGGTTTGGATCATGTGTACCTTAGTCCTTAAAGTGACATATTTGATTTTAAACACTTTAATTGAAGAGGTCTTTTGCAGATTTACTCAATGCGATGGTGGTGGTTATGGTTATGTGCTGGGGAGTCAGTTCCTACTCAAAGAGACTCTGTATAGGGTTTCTGTGGCTGTAAACGCTTATGAGAGCAGAAAGCTTCATCTTTCTCCCGTTGAGTAATTGGTAGATTTGAACAGCTGACCTTTCAGTTAGCAACCCAAATCGTAACCAACTACACTCAATGCGATACATCATTTGAGTTCTTGACTGATATTTCCATGAGCGCTGATTGTGGATCTAAGTAAAATGAAATCCTTTACAACTTCAATCTTTTTTCTGTTTAAAATGATGTTGCTTATAGGCCCATTTGTGAGGATTTTTGTTTTATTTATATTGAAGTGTATGGAATCCATACTGAAGACTAGTTTTTCATCGTCATCAGTCAATATAATGTTGTTTTTGTTCTGTTTTTGTACACAAGTTTTTATTGTGAATTGAGTGATAGTTTACATGGGAGAACATCACCTTTACATTCATCCTATCGTATTTCGTTTCATTGCAATGATTTCAATCCCCTCCATGCATCATCTTTCAACAGCATTGGCTTCCAATCTTCCGTTTTGTTTTGTTTTTCTTTTGGATGTACACCGAAGCACTCAGGAATATGTAATCATTCAAACAACCAAAGGGTATATATATACCCTGCAAGTCTGCCCCCCAGCCGCCAGCACACAGCCCCTCTCCCTACTTGAGTCCAGAGTCCCCAGCAGCTCCATCTCTGCACGTCATCATCTCTGCCTCCATCTCTGGCATCATTGATTCTCTGGATAGGGTCCCGCACTCAGCTTTTCTCCCTTGATGGTCCCAGGGTCCTCCGCTCCTAGTCTGCAAGATCAATCACTCCCTTCCTTTTGTTACAAAACGTCTACCTTTACATTTGCAACATTCACAATATAATGTTGTTTTTAAGTGCTATCGAGTTCTGAAGTGCTGATCTTGCAGTCCAGCACATTAACCCACAGCGCCACACCAGGACCAGCATTCACAAACCTCACTGATAAATCTACTTACAGCCAAGTAATAATCCAGTCAACTGAAAGATGCATTAATGAAAATTCCACAAATTGAGACGTTGAAGTATGAAACTATAATTTAATAATAATGATTCTTTCTAACTCTTGTGATAGTCTGTTATTCCATGTATCTACACACAGAACATTGTTGTTCCAAGGATGTGTATATATCACTATTTACCTCTACCTCCTAGAGCCCTTGCATACCTCCCTGTGTCTTCATCTGTCTTCGTCATTCTTCTGCCAATCTCCCTTTTCTTGCATATTGCCTTTCCTCTTCTTGTATCTTGCCTTCCCCATCACTCAAGTTGACTTGTCTACCCTCTAGCTGGTGAATTATCCTCCCTTCCCTCCTACCTGTGGTAACCATCAAAGAATGTTTCTTTTAATATGAAAACGTTTTCTTGAATTTTCACAATAGTGGTGTCATACAATATTTGTACTTTTGTGATTCACTTATTTCACTCAGCATGATGTCATTCTCTTGGTTCATCCATGTCATGATGCATTCCACAGATTCACGGATATTGTTCAGCATTCCATAGTATCTCACTGTGTGTATGTACCACAGTTTGTTTATCCATTCTTCCATTGATGGGCACTTAGGCTATCTCCATCATTTTGCTATTGTGAATAGTGCTACTATGAACATTGGTGTGCATATATCTTCTTGTGTCCTGGCTCTTATTTCTTGTGATATATACCAAGTAGAAAGATTTTTGGGTCATACGGTATGTCTATTTCTAACGTTCTGAGGAAGTGCTACACCATTTCCCACAGTGATTGAACCATTTTGCATTTCCACCAGCTATGTAGGAGGATTCAGGATTCTCCACACCCTTGCCAGCATTTCTGCTTTCTGTTTTTTTGAATTTTGCTATTAATGCTGGTGTGAGGTGATATGTCATTGTTGTTTTTATTTGCATCTCTGTAATAGTTAAATATTTTCATCTGTTTGTTGGTGGCCTGAATATCGTCTTTGGTGAAGAAACTGTTCATGTCGTTTGCCCATTTAAAAATTGGGTTATTTGTCTTTTTTTTTTAAGAGGCATTGCTTTAAGAGGGTCTAATTTTAGAAATTAATTCCTTGTCTGATGTGTCGTTTCAGAATTGTTTCCCCATTCTGTGGATTCCCATTTTACTCTCTTGGCAAAATCTCTTGCTGCATGTAAGTGACTAATTTTTAGGAGGTCCCAGTCATCTGTGTTGTCTCCTGCTGTTAAATGTGTCTCTTGTGGACAGTATATTGAAGGAGCCTGATTTCTTATCCAATCTGATACTCTCTTGACTAGTGTATTTAATCCATTTTCATTCATTATAATAATCAAAAGATATGAACTGATTCCTGTCATTTTATTGTGTTTTTGTGTGTGTGTGCGGTTCATTTGTGTGTGTGAGTTCATTTTGCTTGTGGGTTTCTTTGCATTTTTGTTTCTGTTGTGTTCATGTTAATGAAATCTTTCTGATTTTCCTCTTCTCTATTTTGATGTGAAGGTGTATTAATTTTCTTTGAGGTGGTACTGCAACTTATTAACTCCCCCCTCCATTTAAGATACTCTGTTTTATCTTGAAATCTACTTGTCTTCCTCACCACTTGGAAGTTCTGTATCTACATTATTCCCTCTTTTTGCTTTGTAGCTGACTTCATTATAAATTGATATCTCTGGTAGTCTTGTAGGTTGGTTTACTTTAAATACATCTATATCTAGATTGATGTGGTGCTGTACAATAAGCACTGGACTTATAACCACAAGGTCGGAAGTTCAAACACACCAGCTGCTCCTTGGAAACCCTATATAGAGTAGCTATGAGTCAGAACTGACTCAATGGCACTTAACAATAACATATCTGGATTGAGTTCTAGGTGGTGTTTTCATGTATGTTAAACTCAAGTTGTTGTCTGCTGTTGTTGGTTCTCAGTTCAAAGAACATCCTTTAGTATTTTTTGTAAAGTTAATCTGGTCATTACAAATTCCTTTAATTTCTGTTGTTATGAAAATGTCCAAATTTCACCATTGTATTTGAGGGACAGCTTTGCTGTCCATTTTGCAAAATTCAGGTGCCCATTGTTTTGTATCTATTCCTTTACCCTTTCAATTGCATTCCCCATTTCTGAAATTTAAGTATCAATCTTCTGGATTTTTAATTGTAAGTTTTGTATTGTATCAAAATTTGCATGTGTTTTCTTGGTTGGCAATTTTTTTCTCTTTCACAGTTTTGTATATGTCATCCCATTGCCTTCTTGTCTGCATGGTTTCTGCTGAGAAATCAGAGCCTAGTCTTATTGGTTCCCCTTTGTAGGTAACTTTTCGTTTTCCCTGAGCTGCATTCTGGATTTCTTCCTTGTCTTTGGTTTTGGGAAGTTTAATTATAATATGTCTTGGTTATTTTCCTGTGGGATCTATCTTGTTTGGAATTTCATTCAGGTATTTGTATGTTTATCCTCTCATCTTTTATAATGCTAGGGAAGTTTTCTTCCAACAATGTTTAGACAATGTTTTCATGCTTTTCATTGTCTCTTCCTGTTCTGGAAATCCGATCACCTGTAAAATATGGTGTCCCACATAAATCTTAGGTTTTCTTCAGATTTTTTCTTTCTTTGTCCTGATTGTTTTTCAAACTCAAGAGATTGACCTTCAAGCTCACTAATTCAGGTGTCCATTGTTTTGTATCTACTCCTTTGCCCTTTCAATTGCATTCCCCATTTCTGAAATTTAAGTACCAATCTTCTGGATTTTTAATTGTAAGTTTTGTATTGTATCAAAAATTGCATCTGTTTTCTGTTTGTTCTTGTAGTATTTCCCTGAATTCTTCTAAAGATTTTTCTGGGTTCTCCTTACTTTCCTCAATCTTTCTGTCAGTCTTTTCAAGGTATCTAAATATCTTTCTTTTAAATTGTTTTTCAGTTAGCTCTGTTACCTTTTCATCCTCAGAAATGTTTTTTGGCTCTACAGCTTGGTCATTTGAGCCACTCTTTCTTGTTTCTTCATTTGAACTAAAGTTGTCTCTTGTTTCCAGGACATTGTAATGTTGTCATATTTGTATTTAATTGATGATTGTATGTTGATGTGTTCTTAGGATCTCACCAACTCTCTCTTATGGTTGTAGAATGGAACTGTGTGCACTGTTCTACATTTGTGAACTTCAGTTTAGATGGGTTTGACTGTTGTTGACTGCTATCATTGAACAGGTGGTACAGGAGGTGATATTGGCTCTTCCCCAGTGGCTAGAGCAAGTCCTTTTTCATTTTGTTTTGTGTTTTCTCTAGAGTTTAGTAGCCTGTATCTTCTTTCTTACCTTTATTACCCCTCCCAGTCATGTAGGAACATCTTTTGAGATTCATGCTTTCTGTGTTCTACATAAACACTTCCAGCCCTCAGTTGCATCGGAGAGCCTTGACATAAGTTCCTTTATGAGTAAGTCAGAAAGTATCACTCCTAGGTTTCCATTTCATACATGCACGGATTTATTCCAAACACGTGTTTAAACATGTTTCTACAACCAGTGAATGACTACTGACAAGTTCTCTCAGTAATTGTCTTAATCTCACTAGGGTCCCTTCAAAAAAGAAAAGACGCCAAGGAAAAAAACTATTTTGAGGTTAAGGATAATATAAAAATTTTAACAAAACTAGAATGGAATCATGACTAATTGCAACTGTGACAACTGTAAAGATTAGAAGTTTTCTAACAAAAATGGGGAGTAGTTAATCTTACAGTCCAGAAACAGATGACCCTAGGACCATCAAGGGAGAAGAGCACAAGCAGAAGTGTGGGCCACTATCCAGAGAAGCAGCGGCACCAGAGATGGAGACAGAGATGGGGACATGGAGAGAGGGAGCAGCTGAGGACTCTAACTTCATGAAAAGAGAGGGACTGAGAGCTGGTGGCCAGGAGGCAGGCTTGCACAATATGCCCTTTGGTGGTTTAAATTATTATATATACCTGAGTGTTTGAAAAAAAAAAAGAAAGAAAGAAAAGGAGCTAAAAATACTGTTAATTAATGGTACATGGAGGAGATTATAGTCATTGTAATAAAACAAAGTATATGATTTGTTGACTGTAAAACTGATGATATGCCCTGTAAACTTTCACTCAATTCACAATAAAAACTTAAATTTATCTAGATAGATAGATAGATTTAAGTTTTTATCTTAAATATATCTAGATAGATAAATATATCTAGATAGATAGATATATTTAAGTTTTATCTAGATAGATAGATAGATAGATAGATAGATAGATAGATAGATAGATAGGTTTTTTGTTTTTGTTTTCCTGTCCTTCTAGCTGTTCTGGGTTGGTCTGCATGTCATCTCACATGGGAATGTTTCAACTCAAAAGGTTTTGGGTGGGACTCAGGATTCCACCTAAGACTCCATACTCCACAAAGGCTTAACAAGAAGACTAATTCCCTGGGCAAATTCTAATTCCCCGTTTGGCAAATACAATCAGTTATAGGCTGAAGGCAGGCTTACAAGTTTTCAGTAATCATAATTCCCAATATTCATTTCTATCATACTTAAATGTCTATTTTACAATAGTAGGCAGGGGAAACCAATATCCACAAGACAGTCTGACATTTTTCCTCTCCTTTATGCAGTCAAACTATATCTCAATCCCTGTATCACAAAGCACTATTGTTCCAAGGTTGTGTATACATTACTATTTACCTCTATCCCATTTAGCCATGCATGCTTTCCTAAGTCTTTCCCTATTTTTGTTGTTCATCTGTCCCCGCTTCTTGTGTATTACCCTCCCCTTTCCTGTATATTGCCCTCCCCATTACCAGAGCTAACATATAACCTATAACCTATAACATATAATCCACTATCTTGTGAATTACTCTCTCCTTCAGACCACCCCTGGTAATCATCAAATAATTATCTTTAAATATGGAGATCTTTCTTAAGTTTTTACAATAATAATCTCATGCAGTATTTGTCTTTTTGTGCTTGACTAATTTCACTCAGCATAATGTCCTCAAGGTTCATCCATGTTATGTGTTTTGCAACTTCATCATTATTCTTCAAGGTTGCCTAATATTGCACTGTGTGCATATACCAAAGTTGTTTATCCATTCTTCTCTGATGGGCACTTAGACAGTCTCCATCTCTTTGTTATTGTGAGTAGTGCTGCTATGAACATTGGTGTGCATAGATCTACTCATGTTCTGGCTCATATTTCTTGTTGATATATACCAAGTAGAGGGACTGCTGGATCATAAGGTATTTCCATTTCCAACTTTCCAAGGAAGTGCCATACCGTTTTCCAGAGTGGTTGAAACATTTCATAGTCCCACCAGCAATGTAGAAAGATCCTAGTCTTGCCACACCCTCTCCAGCATTTGTTGTTTTCTGTTTTGCTTTTTAACTGTGCTGTTAATTCTGGTGTGAGATGATATCTCATTGTTATTTTGATTTGCATCCCTCTAATAGGAGTCCTAAGGAGCTCTGGTAGCATAGTGGTTACGAACTGGGATGCAAACCGCAAGGTCAGCAGTTCGAAACTACCAGCTGTTCCACAGGAGAAAGATGAGGCTTTCTGCTCCCGTAAAGATTTATAGCCTCAGAAACCCTGTACAGGGTTGCTAAGAGTCGGAACCAACTCCACGGCACATAACAACAACAATAGGAGTCCTGGTGTGTCACTTTGGGTTAATGTGCCAGACTGCAAAGTCGTTTGAACTGCAAGGGTGGCGGTTTAAGCACCAGCTGCTCCTCGGAAACCCTAGACAGGGTCCCTATGGGTCGGCACTGACTCGATGGCACTTAACAACAACAACAAATGGCTAATAGCATAGTGGTTACAAATTGGGCTGCTAACCTCAAGGTTGGCAGTTCGAAACTACCAGCTGTTCTGCAGGAGAAAGATAAGGCTTTCAACTCCCATAAAGATTTACAGCCTCAGAAACCCTGTGCAGGGTCACTATGAATCAACTCCATGGTACTTAACAACAACAATGGCTAATAATTATGAGCATTTATTTCTTCATATGTTTGTTGGCTGCCTAAATATTTTCCTTGGTGAAGTGTCTGTTCATGTCCTATACCCATTTTTTAATTGGGTTTTTTTGTCTTTTTATTATAGAAGTGTTATACTTTCCTAAAAATTTTTAGAGATTAGTCCCTTGTCTGATATTTCATTGCAAACATTTTTTTCCCAGTCTGTAGGCTTCCTTTTTACTCTTTTGGTGAAATCATTTGATATACATAAATTTCTCATTTTTAGTATGCCCAGTCATCTATTTTTTCTTCTATTGTCTGTGTGTTTTTCACAATGTTTGATAGACTATGTGTGCCATGTATTACAGCCCTTAAGTTTGTCCCTATTTTTTCATTGATGATCTTTATAGTTCTTACATTTAGATCTTTAATCCATGTTGAGTTAGTTTTTATTTATGGTGTGAGGTATGGGTCTTGTTCCATTCTTTAGCAAATTGATTTCTAGTTTTGCCAGCACCATTTATTGAATCAACTATCTCTTTCCCATTCAATGTATTTTTGCCCTTTGTCAAAGATCAGTTAACTGTATGTGAACGGATTTACTTCTGGGTTCTCAATTCTGTTCCGCTGATCTATGTCTCTTTCCTGGTACCAGTACTAGGCTGTCTTGACTACTGTGGCTGTGTAGTAAGGTTAGCAATCAGAGAGTGAGGTCTTCTTCTTCAGCAGTGCATTGCTTATCTGAGGTCTTTCCTTTCCATATAAAGTCTGTGAACATTTTTTCCATCTCTTTAAAGAATGTTGTTAGAAACTGAATTGGGATTGTGTTATATGTGTAGATTGCTTTCAGTAGTGTTGACGTTTTCACAATGTTAAGTCTTCCTATCCATGAGCATGTTATATTCTTCCATTTTTGTAAATCTCTTTTGGTTGCTTGTGGTAGTGTTTTGTAGTTTTCTTTGCATAGGTCTTTTGTTTCTTTGGTTAGATTTCTTCCAAAGTATTTCATCCTTTGGGTGGTTATTGTAAATGGCATTGTTTGCCTAATTTCCTTTTCAGAGCTGTCTTTATAAGTATAGAGGAACCCAATTGATTTTTATATGTTGATCTTGTACTCTGCCACTTTGCTGAATCATCCAATGAGGTCCAATAATTTTTTTTGCTGAGTCTTTGGGATTTTCTGTGAATATGATCATATCATCTGCAAACAGAGAGTTTTACTTCTTCTTTACCAATATGGATGACTTTAATTTATTTCCCTTTCTTGCCTTATAACTTTGGCTAAGACTTCCAACATAGTATTAAATAGTATTATTTTTTATTAATAATAAAAAAGCAGCCTTGTCTGGTTCCTGTTTGGCAAAGGGATTGCTTCCAGTTTCTCTCCATGAGAGTGATGTTGGCCCCTGCTGATGATAATGAGATTTTACACATGTAGTCAGTTTAAATCCTGTGTATTTCATCTGGTGAAATCCACGTGGATAGCCACCTTTTATGTTGTTTTAAAAAGGTATTTGCAATGAAGTAGTCATTGGTCTTGCAAAATTCTATCATGGGATCTTCAGCATCATTTCTATCACAAAGGCCATAATTTCCAACAACTGATTCTTCCTCTTTATTTCCATTCTTCACATTTCAGTTACCTGAAATTAACAATACAGCTTGATTGCATGTTTGATAAATTTCAAACTGAAAAAGTTGGTAGAATTCTTTGATTTCATCATCTCTGACTTTAGTGGTTGGTGCATACATTTGAATAATAGTAGAATTAACTGGTCTCCCTTGAAAGCCTATGGACAATAACCTATCACCGATGGCATTGTGCTTTAAGATAGATGTTGAAATGTTCTTTTTGATGATGAATGTGATGCCATTTCTCTTTGATTTGTCTTTCTAACATAGTAAACCACTTGATTGTCAGATTCAAAATGGCCAAAATGGGTTCCATTTCAGCTCATTAATGCCTAGGATATCTATCTTTATGCATTCCATTTCATTTTTGACAGCTTCCAATTTTCTGAGATTCATGTTTCATGCATTCCATATTCCAATTATTGCTGGATACTTACAGGTGTTTCTCCTAATTTTAAGTTGAACGAAGCAAATGAAGGTCTTAAAGCTTTACTCCATTTGTATCATCATGGTCAACTCTACTTTGAGGAGGCAATTTCTCCCCAGTCATAGTTTGAATGCCTTCCAACCTGAGGGGCTTAATTTATGGCACTATACCTGATAATATTCTGGTGCTATTCATAAGATTTTCTGTAGTTAATCCTTCAAAAATGGTCTACCTTTCCATCTTTCTAGTTTATCTTATTCTGGAAGCTTCTGTGAAACCTGGCCACCTTGGGTGATCCTGCTGGTGTTTAAGATACTGGTGACATGCAACATGCAAACCACCATGGTACTACAAACTGACCACAGTGAGTCAGATCTTCAATTGGCCACTGTTTGTGGTGAGTCCTTTGAGCAGGTGAGGAGGGGCTGTGTTCAGAATTAGGAATACACCTCAGAATGACCAGACATACAGAGCACAGAGAACACAGCTCACTGACGTAACAGGCATTCAACAGTTCCAGCCATTACACATGAAATGGGTGTTAGAAAAGGTTAAATCCAATTATGGTCTGTAGTCAGAACGATAATGGACCTCCAAAGATATCCATATCCCAATACCCAGAACCTGTGACTTTGCTGCCTCACATGGCAAAGTATGCATTGTAGATGGGAAAATTAAGACTCTTGAGAAATTAGCCTGGATTATTTGGAAATGCCCACTATAGGATAAACCCTGGACTGATAATCTCAAGGTTGTAGTTCAAACCCATCAACCATTCCTTGGAAACCCCAAACAGGGTTGCTGTGAGTCAGAACTGACTTGACAGCACTTAACAACAACAACAACAAATATTATCACAGGGAAGCAGAAGAGTAAGAGTAGTAGGAGGAAATGTGAGGACAGAAACGGGAGGTTGGGATGATGTAAGGAAGAGGTCATGAAGTAAGGTTACCAAAAAACTCCCAAACTAAATCTGTTGCCATTGAGTTGATTCAGACTATAGTGAGCCCATAGTGGTGGTGTTGTTTGTGCCGTGGAGTCGGTTCCGACTCATAGCGACCCTGTACAGGGTTTCCGAGGCTGTAAATCTTTACGGGAGCAGAATGCCTCATCTTTCTCCTGCGGAACAGCTGATAGTTTCAAACTGCTAACCCTGAGGTTCGCAGCCCGATTCGTAACCACTATGCTACCAGTGCTCCTTATAGTGAGCCCATAGTGTTAGAGAGTAGAAAAACTCCATAGGGGTTTTTTGGGTGTGGCACTGTAGGATAAACAATGGACTGCTAATCTGAAGGTCAATGGTACAAACCCACCAGCCGCTCCTCAGAAACCCTACAGACAGTTGCTATGAGTCAGAACAAACTCCATGGCACTTAAATAACAGGAACAATCTTTATAAAAGCACATCACCAGTCTCCCTGCTCTGGTGCTGCGGAGTAGGTACAACCTGCCAACTTTTAGGTTAGTAATTAAGCACTTAACTCTTTCCTCACAAAGAATCTTTGCAGGCAGTCTCTAGAAGCTGAAAGGGTAAGCTTATAAATTCTACCCTCAGAACCTCCAGAGGGAACCAGCCCTGCCAACCTCTTGACTTTAGCCCATTGAGACTGCTTTTGAACTTTGAAGTTACAGCAACCATAGGAAACTGATACCCCATGTGAGTCCCTGCAGAGGAACTGAGTGAGTCTGTGGGGTCAAGGAACGTTAGATCCCCACCCGTAGTATTCTTTTATTTTGCAGCAACCCCAGGTGAGGGGAGAAGGGTGGAGTTTTCTGTCTTGACAGGGTCATAGAGGTGGCCTGAATCTAGAGGTTCTGGGGGATGGAAGTAACTTCTGTGATGACAGAAGAGTTTTGGACCAGAGTCCAAGAGCCCCACTCACATCCTCCCTCTTCTCCTTGCTGGATCTATACATGGAGCAGATCTAATACAGAGAACCCTGGGATAGATGTGGATACCTAGGCAGCTTTGCTTTTGAGGACCCCTCCAACTCTGAGTTACATTCCCTAGAGGATGAGAGACTCTCTTTGTCACCTTCTGCTCCTCCTAGTTCGTTAGATAAAGACATCTGCTTCTGGGGGTTCCCCTCTACCTCTGACCCACAGGCTAACACAACAGTGTCCTGCACCCCAGCCTTGCACCCCTCACAGCAAATACTAGTCTGTTTTTTTTTTCCTTATGTAAGCCTTCAGCCCCACTTTGCTCTTAGTATCCAGTTTTTCTTATAACTTGCAGCCAAGTCACCATGACCTGGACTCTTGGTGGTGGAAACTGAATCTTGGGGACTGACTGGGCAAAGTAGTCCTGTGGGGCTGGGGAGTGGGAGATGGGCTGCTACTACCTTGTGAGGAGGGGCTCCCGGCAACCTCTGCTTCAGTTCTTGCTGCTGTGAGCTAGTTGAGCTCTCCTTCTGCTTCAAGGCCTCTCCAACGACAATGAGAAAGTGCTGAAGTGTCCTGTGTTCTCCAGCCTCCAGATTTGTGGCTACATCTACTCCAGTAATAAGACAGTCAAGCTCACTGCCACACCTCAGAGCCTAAATTTAGGCTGACCACTAGAGCGGTCATATTTACTGGGCTCTAGAAACCTCTGGCTGGCAGTTCAGAGAGATTTGAAAACCCAGCTGGCTGGGAGGAGGCGGTTGTGGAACCCGGTTCTCTACATTTTGGCAGATTCAGAAAAGAGATTTCTCATAACTGGAGTGGTGGCAGGGACAGGGTGGGTAGAATAAACCTCTGACTTTCATGCAGACACAGGGCATGAAAGTGTGAGTAAACTAGGTCAGTGATGGCTGCTCACCTAGAAAGAGCTAACATGAAAGTTAGCTAAAGATGAAAGTCATCTCCATATACAGGGCAGGCCCCGCTATTTAGTGCTTGTATTAGGCAGAGCGTGCCCTAGAAACACTGGCTTCTGAGTGGCCATATGGCCATTTTAATTATTCCCAGTATGAGAGAAGACTAGGACTTGAATAGCTCAGGGGAGCTAATCAGACCAAATCTAGAGCAAAATCAAATCACTGACACAAATCTCTACTGAGCACATTCCACACATCAGGCATTATGCTGTCCACTGTGTGCCATTCAAGCATGCATAAGACATCAGTTACCCAAGAGAGCCTGCAGGTTGGCTGAAGCACACTATGGGGTGGGCAAGGGAGCAAAGAAGCTAATGCTTCTCCCCTGAGCCCCATGTCATACTAGACAGTGAGCTATGTCCTATAACATGAATCTTTCTGTAGGAGTTCAAATGACACAACTCACTTGGGTATTGTAGGAACAGCTTCAGGAACAGATGGCGTAGATGTATGGGATTTTGTCAGGCAGCAAAGCAGCCAGATCTTGGAGCTCTGGTAGCGTAGTGGTTACGAATCGGACTGCAAACCTTAAGGTCAGTAGTTCGAAACTACCAGCCACTCCGCGGGAGAAAGATGAGGCTTTCTACTCCCGTAAAGATTTACACCCTCGGAAACCCTGTACAGGGTCGCTATGGGTCGGACCCGACTTGATGGCACTTAACAACAACAACAACAACAACAAAAGCAGCCAGAAGGGAGTGGCAGGGTTAAGGATGAGGATACAGTTTGACTGAGGGTAGAAACAACACTCAAAAGCAATAGGAACTTGAAAATAGATATAAAAATCCTCACAAAATCCTAGCCAATAGAATTCAATAACATATCCAAACAATAATACATCATGACCAAGTGGGATTCATACCAGGGATGCAAGGATGGTTCCAGTCTAGAGAAATATGAGAGGGACTGAGTGAGTTGGTGGAGTCAATCAACATAATCTACCACATAAATAAAGCAAAGGAAAAGAACCACATGGTTATATTCATTGATGCAGAAAAGGCATTTGACAAAATCCAACATCAATTCCTGATGAAAAAAAACAAACAAACAAACCACTCAACCAAATAGTAATTAAAAGGAAAGTCTTCAACATAATGAAGAGCATTTATACAAATCCAACAGCCACCATCACTCTCAATGGAGAGAAATTGAAAGCATTCCCTTTGTGAACAGGAACCAGGCAAGGATGCCGTTTATCACTACTCCTTTTAAATATTGTGTTGGAAGCCTTAGCTATAAGGCAAGAAAAAGAAATTTAAACCATCCAAATCAGCAAAGAAAAAGTAAAACTCTCTCTATTAGCAGATGATATGCTCCTATACATAGAAAATCCCAACAAATCAGCAAGAAAATTAATGGAACTCATTGAAAGATTTAGCAAAGTGGCAGGTTACAAGATAAATATACGTTGGATAAGTGAAGTGTCACTAAACAAGAACAAAATAGGAGACTTCTCACTTCCCAATCTCAAAACTTATTAAATAGCCATAGTGGTCAAAACAGTGAAAATGAATGACACAGATCAATGGATCAGAATTGAGAACCCAGAAGTAAATCCATCCACCTATGATCTGTTGATCTTTAACAAAGGGTCAAAACATGTTAACTGAGCAAGAGATATTCTCTTAACTAATGCTACTGGTAATATTGGAAATCCATTTGCAGAAGAATGAAATAAGACCCATATCTTATACCATATATAAAAACCAATTTAACATGGATTAAAGACCTAAATGTGGATTAAAGACCACCTAGAACTATAAGGTAGTATAGTGGTTACGAATCAAGCTGCTAACCTCAGAGACAGCAGTTCGAAACTACCAGCTTTTCTGCAGGAGAAAGATGAGGCTTTCTGCTCCTGTAAAGATTTACAGCCTTGGAAACCCTATGAGTCAGAACCGACTCCACAGCACACAACCATCAACCATCAGAACTATAAAGATCATCAATGAAAATGTAAGGACAAACTTAGGGTTTCTGATACATGGCATAAATATACTATCAAGCATAACTGACCACATAGAATCAGCAGAAGGCAAAATGGATAACTGGGACCTCCTAAAAATTAGACACATACACATCAAAAGATTTCACCAAAAGAGTAAAGAGAAACCACAGACTGGGAAAAAAGTTTTGGCAAAAACATTCCAGGCAAGGGACCACTCTCTAAAATTTAGAGAATACATCAACATGTCAACAAGCACAATGGTGGTGGTGGTTATGTGCCGTGGAGTCTGTTCCGACTCATAGCAAACCTTTACAGGGTTTCCAAGGCTGTAAATCTTTACAGGAGCAGAAAGCTTCATCTTTTTCCCACGGAACAGCTGGTAGGTTCGAACTACTGGCCTTGCAGTTCGCAGCCTGATTCGTAACCACTATGCTATCAGAGCTCCTTCAATAAGCAGAATAGTCCAATTTAAAAATGTTCAGAATATGTAAACAGACACTTCATCAAAAGAGGAAATTTGGGCAGCCAACAAACATGAGGAGATGCTTGTGATCATTAGCCACTTTTGTCATTAAGTGCCATGGAGTTGGTTACAACTCATAGTGACCCTGTATAGGGTTTCCAAGGAGCAGCTGGTGAGCTTGAACCATCAACCTTGCGGTTCAAATCAACTTTGTAGTCCAGCGCATTAAGCCACAGCACCACAACCAGGACTCCCAGTAGCCATTGTTGTTGTTAGGTGCCATCAAATCGGTACTGACCCATAGCGACCTTATGCACAGCAGAACAAAATACTGCCTGATCCTGAGCCAACCTCACTACTGTTGCCACGCTTGAATCCATTAATGCTGCCACTTGGCCAATCCATCTCACTTGGTGGGGGGGTGGGGTCTTCCTCTTTTTCTCTGTCCACCTTACCAAACATGATATCCTTCTCCAGTGACTGGTCCCTCCTGATAATATGTCTGAAATATGAGAGACGAAGTTTGGCCATCCTGGCCTCCAAGGAGCACTCTGCCTGTACTTCTTTCAAAACAGATCTTTTAGTTCTTTTGACAGCCCACGGCACTTCCAATATTCTCCTCCAATACCATAACTCAAATGCGTCAATTCTTGTACGGTCTTCCTTATTCACTGTCCAGCTTTCGCATGCATATGAGTTTACTGAAAATATCATGGCTTGGGTCAGGCACACCTTAGTTCTCAAGCTGACAACTTTGCCCTTCAACACTTTAAAAAGGGCTTGTACAGCAAATTTGCCTAACGCAATACGTTGTTTGATTTCTTGGCTGCTGCTTCCATGAGTGTTGATAGTTGATCCAAGAAGAGTGAAGTCTTTCACAACTTCAATCTTTTCTCCAGATAGGAATGTTGTTTATTGGTCCAATGGTGAGGGTTTTTGTTTTCTTTACATTAGCCATTGTTGTTGAGTGCCGTCGAGTCGGTTCTGACCCATAGCGACCGTGAACAGGGTTTCTGAGGCTGTAAATCTTCACAGGAGCAGAAAGCCTCATCTTTCTCCCGCAGAGCAGCAAATCAAAACAATTGTATATCATCTTCTTGTTGTTAAGTGCCGTCAAGTAGGTTCCAACTTATAGTGACCCTGTGTAGGGTTTTTGAGGAATGGCCAGCAGTGGGGTTGAACTGCTGACTTTGTAGTTCAAACTAACCTTGTGGTCTAGTGCTTATCCTACAGCACCACACCAGGACTCCAGATACCATCTTACCCAAACATTAACAGCAAAGTTCAAAATAACAGAACACAACAAAAGTTGGTGAGTATATGGAGTCTGAAACCCTCCTACACTGCTGGTGTAAAATGGTGCCACTGTGGAAAATATCATGGCACTTTCTAAAAAGTTGGAAATGCTGTATGACCTATCAATCCCTCTACTGGGTATATATCCTCAATACATAGGATTATGACATGTATGTTCATTGCAGCACTATCCACAATAGCAAAAGAATGAAGACAACCTAAATTCCTATCAACAGAAGAATGGTTAAACAAACTTTGGTATTTACACACAGTAGAATACTATGCAACATTGAAGAATAACAATGAATCTGTGAAACACTTCATAACATGAGTGAACCTGGAAGACATTATGCTGAGTGAAATTAGTCAATCACAAAAGGATCAATATTGTCTGAGACCAAACAGTAAATAAAATTATTTTCATGATGAAAGAAACATTCTATGATGGCTACCAGGGTTGGGAAGGAAGGGAGAGTTATTCATTGCCTAGAAGGTTGTTGTTGCTAAGAACTATCAAGTCATTTCAGATTCATAGTGATCCTGTATAGGGTTTCCAAAGCTTTTAAAAACTTTATAGAAACACAAAGCCTCATCCTGCAGGAGTAGCTGGTAGACTAGAAATGCCAACATTGTGTTTCACAGTCCAGTGCTTATCCATGGCACTAGAGTATAGAAACGTGTTAACTTGGTTGATGGGGAAGGTAACATACAAGAGAGAGGTTGGCAGAAGAAAGATGAAGATAAGAGAGAACACAGGGCAGAGTGTAAGATTTAACAGTAATGGAGGTAAATATAATTAACTGATGGTACAGGGAGGAGATTGTAGTCATTGAAATGAAACGAAGGGGGGATATGCATAGAGACTAAAGTCTATTATTGGTTGCCAGAGGTGGGAGGGAGGGAATGAAGGAGGGTTACTGCTAATGGAGTAGTACTGAGTTTCTGTTTATAGCCATGGAAAAACCACCTTGATTAAGGGTGAGATAGCTCAACCAATTATGTAATTGCTGTCAATAAGTTGCACATCTGTAAAAAGTTGAATTGGCAAAAAGGTGTGTGACAGATATATTTACAGTAATGATGAAAAAAGTACCTACTGAAGCTGCTAATGTTCAACCAAACACCTTATGGGCTTTAGTTCTTTGGTTTGAAAGTTTAGGGACATGGCTTCATGGGACATTCAGTTAATTGGCCTAATATAGTGTTTAGTTTTACCTTCTAGTTCATTGCTTGGAATCCTGGGATGGTACACTAGGATAAGCACTAGACTGCTAACCACAAGGTTAGCAGTTCATACCTCCCAACCGCTCCTCAGAAACCCTATGCTGGGTTGATATGAGTCGGAATTAAATCCACAGCGTTTAACACCAACAACAATAGTTAATTGTGTAGTGCCTGGGGTCTTAAAAGTTTCCAAACAAGCATCCACGATAAAACAATTGGTGTCTATTCTCTTGGAGCAACAGAGGCAGGAGAGTCAGGAATAAAAGGAGGATATGGAATGTGTGACTAATTGTCTCCATGAACAACTGCTTCCTTTATATGAGACCAGAACTGAATGGTGCCAGGCTACCATTACTGAATATTGTCATTAAAGATTCCATTGAAGAATCCTAATTACAAGCAGGAAATGCAGAAAATAATTTTAAATTCTCACAGCCTTCAGATTTTCTGGAGCCATGGAGGCTGAATAAACCCCTGAAACTGTTTGCTCTGATATCATCTTTAAACCATGCAGACAAGAAAGCAATGGGGAGACATATAAAACCCTGAAAGAAAAAAACTGCCAACCAAAAATCGTCTACCCAGCAAAGCTGTCAATCAAATATGAGGGTGTAATCAAAACATTCCAGGATAAACAGAAACTAAGGGATTTTGCCAAAGCCAACCCTGCACTGCAAAACATCCTAAAGGGAGTTCTGTGGACTGAGGACCAACAAGAACATACAACAACCAGAGATTGACATACGTGGCAGCACCACCTGAAACTCAATCGACAAATGAGAGAGTAGAGAACAAAACAAAACTATGAGAACAAATTCAGAGGATCTGGGAGGTCAGTCTATGATCAAAACAATTACAATGTGAAAGAAGGTAAACACATAGGAACAGAGATGCAGGTGGTGAGAAGGTCAGGTACATTACAGGATAAAATTGACTGTCTTAAATGGTGGGGAAAAGTTAATAGAATATAAGGTAACATCAAAGAAAATTAATACTTCACAACATGCCAACAAAATGAAAATCCAAGAACATGGAAACATTGAAGCTATGAAGAAACTGACAAGAAAGAACACACACAAAAAAAACTTGAACTCAGCATAGGAAGAACAAAGAAACCAGCAGTACCACAAAAAAACAAACATAATTACAGCAATTAATCCATACCTATCAATAATTATACTGAATGTAAACAGATTAAATGAACCAGTTAAGAGACGGAGAGTGGCAGAATGGATAATAAAAGAAGTTCCTTCAATATGCTGTCTGCAAGAGACACACCTTACACACAAAGACAAACAGACTAAAAGTCAAAGGATGGAAAAAATATACCAAGTTAATTGCAATAAAAAATGAGCACGATGGTGACCATGTTGGTCTACTGATAAGGGGCAGTGGGGAGAAAACAGCAATGAAGCTGTGGGCTAAGTCTGACCACATTCAATAGACTCCCATCAACCTGGATTGAGACCTGGTTGACTAGCGAAGAGTGAATTGTCCAGCTAATATGAAGTGAGGGGAGATGCACAGGAATGTCCATACTTGCAGATAGTACCCATTTGACCTAGCTACAATGTCTGGATGATCAGAACTCAACTTGAGGAAGAAAGAAGAGGTAAAAAAGTGTAATCCACTAAAATTTGATGAACTTGACTTATACTCATGGATGTAGTAGCTT
>NW_006408783.1:825185-825763 GCF_000296735.1 Chrysochloris asiatica
AGGTAGAGGTTTTGTAACAAAAGGAGAGGAGTGGTTGACCTTGCAGTCCAGGTACGGAGGACACTGGAACCATCAAGGGAGAAAAGTGAAGTATGGGACCCTGTCCAGAAAAGCAGCCGATGCCAGAGATGGAGGCAGAGACAATGAGAGGAGAGATGGAGTGGCGGGGGATTCTAGACTCAAGGAGGAAGAGGGGCTGTGTGCTAGTGGGGGTGGGGTGGCAGACTTGCAGGGTATGCCCTTTGGTTGTTTGAATGGTTGTTTATTCCTGAGTGTTTCAGTACACATCAACAACAACAATAACAAAAAAAAAACAGGGAATAGAAGCAAATGCTGTGGAATGATGATGACTGGAGAGGGTTGTAGTCATTGCAATGAAATGAAATATGATAGCATGAATGTAAAGCTGACATTCTCCCATGTAACTATCACTCAATTCACAATAAAATCTTTTCTAAAAAGGGTGGGGAGAGGGACGACAGGGACCATAAAGTTAGAGTGGCACAGCAAGTGGCAATGGTGGCAGGGAGTGGGGAGTGAGGTGTTGCAGACCATGTAAGACTAGTCAGAGGTTCGAG
>NW_006408783.1:826578-830492 GCF_000296735.1 Chrysochloris asiatica
ACCAGTGATGTATCCACCCTGGCTTTGGGGTGCCTCATTGTCTCCCTTCTTCTGTTTGTCTGTATATTCTTTCGCTATCCCTATCGCCGCTGGATCTCCCCTCCTCGTGAACCAAAAACTCGTGACAACTATGTCGGGGTCAGACCCCGGCAGTGAGGTAGTCCAGGGATTTAGAAGGAGGCTGAGAGAGTCAAAGGGAAATTAAAGCTGCAGTCTGGCTTACTGATCCAGGGGCTGTGGAGCCCCCACCCAGTGACATGGACCTCAACCAGACTATCCAGGCTCTGAAAGGTACTATTGACCTGAAGCTGCGGATTGCAGCTGAGAATGAATTCAACCAGTCCTACAAGATTAACAGTTTTGCCCCAGTTTACTTCGGATTATAGTCTCTGACCATGTGGAATTCCCAGTACTCCAGGCAACTGCCATTTACCTGAAGAACATGGTGACACAGTATTGGCCAGACCGAGAACCTCCACCAGGAGAAGCAATATTTCCATTCAACATTCATGAAAATGATCGCCAGCAGATATGTGATAACATTGTGCAAGGAAAAATTCAGTCTCCAGACTTAGTGACAGTTCAGTTAACAATGTGTCTTCGTGCCATCATTAAACATGATTTTCCTGGTAACTGGCCATTGGTAGTGGCCAAGATAGACTATTACTTACAATCCCAGAGCAGTGGAAGCTGGCTTGGTAGTTGATTATGTCTGTATCAACTGGTGAAGACATACGAGTATAAGAAAGCAGAGGAAAGAGAGTCCCTTATAGCAGCAATGCAAGTATTTCTGCCTCTTATTCAGCAGCAAATTATCCAGCTCCTTTCTGACTCCTCCCATTATTCTGTGTTACTGCAGAAACAGATTCTGAAAAATTTTTATGCCTTTGTTCAGTATGCATTGCCTCTTCAACTGATGAGTAACCAAATGATGACAGAACAATTATTGACAGAACAGTTTCTCCTGAGACTCTGCAAATTGATGCGGATGATAGACCAGAACTAGTATGGTGGAAGTGTAAGAAGTGGGCACTGCATATTGTAGCTCAACTTTTTTAACAGTATGAAGCCCAGGAACAGTCACAAAAGAATATTTTGAATTTTTCTTAAAAACGTATGGAGTAGGAATTCAGCAGGTACTGCTAAAGATTTTAAACCAATATTGATGGAAAGCATTCAACTATCTCAATCAAGGGGTTGTTCATTCTGTAACTTGGAAGCAGATGAAGCCACACATAACAGAATATATGGATGTAATTTTTTCTGTGATGTGTTATAAAGATGAGGATGAAGAGCAGTGGCAAGAGGATCCCTATGA
This sequence comes from Chrysochloris asiatica, assembly GCF_000296735.1. Classification (NCBI taxonomy): domain Eukaryota; kingdom Metazoa; phylum Chordata; class Mammalia; order Afrosoricida; family Chrysochloridae; genus Chrysochloris; species Chrysochloris asiatica. The sequence continues at coordinate 827,897 of NW_006408783.1, forward strand.
ATATATAAGAATGAAATTTGATATTTTGAAGATTATACTTCTCCCCCAACCACAGCCTAGGCTCTCTTATATACTGTGGCAAAGAAAAGAAAAGAGGTGTTGCCAAAAATGATGACGTTCTGTTATCAAATCCTAACAGACCTGAACTTTGACCCTGGGAAGAAAGATAAAGCCCTGCATGTGATTGGTTCCCTGGAGGATATTTTATTGAAGGTCAAGATAATCAAAATGTTAATTTACTTAATTAAACTATGAAAAGTAGGCAAAGGGTAACTCTGAAAGTCACGGGTGATTTAAACTGGTGGCTGCTTCTGGATAATTGAGTGGACTATATATGAATCGTTATTTTTTGTGCTCTATTTCTTTAATTAAAAAGGACTTGTTTCTTAAAAAAAAAAAAAAAAAGAGCAGGAGTGGCAATACTAATCTCTGATAAAACAGCCTTTAAGGCAGAATTCAGCATAATAGATAAAGATGTATATTATCTCATGATTAAAGGGACAATTGAACAAGATGACATAACCATAATAAATAATCTCTGCTCTCAGTGAAAGAGCTCCAAAATAGATAAAGCAAACTCTAATGGGTTTGAAGAAAGAAATAGACAAATCTACAATAATAGTGGGATGTCTTTAATACACCACTTTCGAAAATGGATAGAACAACCAGAAAGAAACTCTACCAAGACACAGAGGAACTAAACAACACAATCAGCCAACTGGACTTCATAGATGTGTACAGAGCATATAACCCAACAACAGCACAATACACATTCTTTTCCAGTGCGCATGGAACATTCTCCAGAATAGATCATGTGTTAGACCACAAAACAAGCCTCCATAAATTTACAAACATCAAAATACTACAAAACATCTTCTCAGACCACAATGCTGTCAAATTAGAATCAACAATAGGAAGTCCAAGGAAATAGAGTCAAAAAATGGAAACTGAATAACATCCTGCTGAAAAGTGACTGGGTAGTAGAAGAAATAAAATCTGAATTCACAAAGGTCCTAGGAACAAATGAGAATGAAAACACAACATACCATAATCTTTGGGACATGGCAAAAGCAGCCCTGAGAGGACAGTTTATTGCAATAAATGCACACATCAAAAAAAAAAAAAAGAAGAAAATAAAGTCAGCACATTAATACAACATCTCCAACATCTGGAAACAGACCAGCAAAGTAAACCTAAAATCAACAGAAGAAAGGATTAGAGCAGGAATAAATTATATAGAAAACAGCAAAACTATAAAAAGAATCAACAAGGACAAAAAGCTGTTTCTTTGAAAGAATTAATAAAATCGACAAACCATCAGCAAACTTAACAAAAGAAAAAAGGAAGAAGATGCAAATAACACGCATAAGAAATCACATGGGTGATATCACAACAGAACCAATCGAAATAAAAAGGACAATAACAGAATATTATGAAGAGTTGTACTCCAATAAATTTGAAAACCTACAGGAGATGGATATATTTTTAGAAAAGCATGAACTACCTAAACTTACACAGAGTGAAGTAGAAAACTTGAACAGACCTATAACAAAGGAAGAAATTGACCAGGTCATCAAAAAACTCCCAACCAAAAAAAGCACAGGTCCAGATGGCTTCACAGGTGAGTTTTACCAAACATTCAGGGAAGAACTGTCACCAATTTTACTCAAATTATTCCAGAATATAGAAGAGGATGGAAAACTTCCTAATACATTTTATGAAGCAAGCATAACCCTCATACCAAAACCAGAGAAGGACAACACTAAGAAAGAAAATTATAGACCAGTATCCCTCATGAACATAGATGCAAAAATTCTCAACAAAATCCTAGCCAACAGAATTCAACAACACATCAAAAAGATAATACATCATGACCAAGTGGGATTCATACCAGGGATTCAAGGATGGTTCAACATTAGGAAAATAATCAATGTAATCCACCATATTAATAAGACAAAGGAAAAGAACCACATGATCATATCAATTGATGCAGAAAAGGCATTTTACAAAATCCAACACCCATTCGTGATAAAAACACACAACAAAGTAGGTATTGAAGGGAAATTCCTCAACATAATTAAGAGCATATATACAAAACCAACAGCTAACCATTCTCAATGAAGAAAAACTGAAAGTCTTCCCTTTGCGAACAGGTATCCAGACAAGGATGCCCTTTATCACCACTCCTATTCAATATTGTTTTGGAAGACTTAGAGCTATAAGGCAAGATAGGGAAATTAAAAGCATCCAAATTGGCAAAGAGAAAGTAAAACTCTCTCTATTTGCAGATGATTTGATCTTTGTTTTCAAAATAAATGTTTTATTGTGAATTGTGTGATAGTCCACATGGGAGAACATTAGTTTTACATTCATTTTATCATCTATCATTTCATTGGCATAGTTACCGTCCCGTCCATGCATCCTCACCCAACCAAAGGGTGTACCCTATAAGCCTGCACCACCCCCACCACAGTCCTCAGACCCTTTCCCTCTCTGGATCCCAAGTCCCCAGCCACATCATCTCTTGACATCGTCTTCTCTGCCTCCATCTCAGGCCTCACTGCTTCTCTGGGTAGGATCCCGCTCTCCGCTTTTC
>NW_006408783.1:831579-832092 GCF_000296735.1 Chrysochloris asiatica
TTTCCATGTTGATATTTCTGGCTATTCCTTTCTCTCCCCCTCCAGTGTCTGTTTTATAATATATTGCAAGGAAAACCATGATTCAAAAGACAGCCGAGCATCTTAACATTATTCCCCCCTTTGCCCCATTCCATCCATGTCTCAGTCTCCGTATTCCAGAGCCCTGTTGTTCTAAAGCTGTGCCTACATCATTTTTTACCTCTGTCCCATGTAGCCCATTCATACCTGTCTAATTGTTCTCCCATCTGCTTTGTTCTTCGATTTCCCTCTCCCTACTTGTATATACCCAAATTATCCTGTGTCTATTCCCTGCCCTGTGCTCCACCTTCCCCTCCCACACCTATCCCTACCCCTACATCTTAGCAACCAACTAAGAATCCACTTTAGTGGATTAGTATGGGTTCTTTTTCTTAGTCTTTTTTACATTAGTGGTCCTATGCAGTGTTTTTCCTTTTGTGACTGACTAATTTCACTCAACATAATGCCCTTAAGGTTCATCCATGTTAGGAAGTG
>NW_006408783.1:832652-834568 GCF_000296735.1 Chrysochloris asiatica
TGATGCACACAAGTTGTTAATTTTTAGTATGTCACACTCGTCTATTTTGTCTATTTTTGTTTGTGTATTTTTCAAAATGTGTGGCAGTCTGAATATTCCCTGAATTAGTGCCCTCACATTCATCCCTATGTCTTTATTAATGATCTTCATAATTTTAGGATTCACATTTAGATCTTTAATCCATGTTGAGTTCATTTTTGTATAGGGTGTGAGGCAAAGGGTGTGAGATCTTGTCTCAGTCTTTTACATATCGTTTTCCAGTTCTGCTAGCACCATTTGTTAAAGAGACTGTCTCAGATGATTAGATCTTATACATAGAAAACCCCAAAAACTCAGCAAAAAAATACTACTGGAACTCATTGGAAGATTTGGCAAAGTGGTAGGGTACAAGATCAACATACAAAAATCTATACTAATATGGCATCTATACTAATAATGGCAACACTGAAAAGGAAATTAGGAAAGCAATACCATTTACAATAGCCATCCTAAGGATGAAATATTTAGGAAGAAATCTAACCAGAGAAACAAAGGACCTATTCAAAGAAAATTACAAAACACTACTACAAGAAACCAAAAGAGACTTACAAAAATGGAAGAATGTATCATGCTCCTGGATAGGAAGATTTAACATTGTGAAAATATAAATACTACCCAAAGCAATCTACACATATAATGCAATCCCAATCCAGATTCCAATGATATTCTTTAGAGAGATGGACAAAACAATGACAAACTTTATATGGAAAGGAAAGAGACCCAGTATAAGTAAAACACTGCTTAAGAAGAACAAAGTTGGAGGCTTCTAACTCTCTGATTTCAAAATTTACTACATGGCTGCTGGTGGTGGTTATATGCTGTGGAGTCGGTTCTGACACATAGTGACCCTGTACAGGGTTTCCGAGGCTGTAAATCTTTACAGGAGCAGAACGCCTCATCTTTCTCCCACAGAAGAGCTGGTAGTTTCAAACTGCTGACCTTAAGATTCACAGCCCAATTCATAACCACACATGACTACAGTGGTCAAAACAACCTGGTATTGGTACAATGAAAGATACATAGATACAATGGAACAGAATTGAGAATCTAGAAATTAACCCATCCACATACAGCCAACTGATCTTTGACAAAGGGCCAAAGTACATTGTATGGGGAAGACATAATCTCTTCAACACATGGTGCTGGGGAACTGGAAATCGATATGCAAAAGACTGAAACAAGACCTTTACCTCACACCTCCATTTACCTCATACCATGTACATCTCCAACATAGAAATGCTAAAGCAAATGGAAGAGATGAGGAGGTACAAGAGCTGAACAGAAAATTTCAAAGATCAGCTCGAGAAGATAAAGCCAAATATTGCAACAAAATGTGCAAAGATCTGGGATCAGAAAACCAAAAATGAGGAACACGCTCAGCATTTTTCAAGCTGGAGGAACTGAAGAAAAAAATTCAAGCCTCGACTTTAGTTATTGAAAGATTCTCTGGGCAAATTATTGAATGATGCAGAAAGCATCAAAAGAAGTTGGAAGGAATACACAGAATCTCTAGACCAAAAGGAAATGGTTGATATTCAACCGTTTCAAGAGGTAACATATGATCAAGAGCCAATGATACTGAAGGAAGAAGTCCAAAGTGCATTGAAGGAATTAGCAAAGAACAAGGAGCCTGGAATTGATGGAATAAAAATTGAAATCTTCCAAGAAAGTGAGGCAGCACAGGAGGCACTCACTCATCTCTGCCAAGAAATTTGGAAGATAACTATCTGGCCAACTGATTGAAAGACTGTGCCCAGTCCAAAGAGAGGTGACCCAACAGAATGCAGAAATCATCAGACAATCTCTTTGATATCCCATGTGAATAAAGTTTTACTAAAGGTAATACAGAAACGGCTACAATCATACACTGACAGAGA
>NW_006408783.1:835028-838040 GCF_000296735.1 Chrysochloris asiatica
TCAATGTAAAGAAAACAAAAATCCTCACCACTGGACCAGTAAACAACATTCTTATCAACGGAGAAAAGATTGAAGTTGTCAAGGACTTCATTCTTATTGGATCAAGTATCAACACTCATGGAAGCAGCAGTCAAATCAAACGACGTATTGCATTAGGCAAATCTGCTGCACAAGACCTTTTTTAAGTGTTGAAGAGCAAAGATGTCAGCTTGAGGATTAAGGTGCACCTGACCCAAGCCATGGTATTTTCAAAAACCTTATATGGATGCGAACGCTGGACAGTGAATAAGGAAGATCATAGAAGAATTGACGCATTTGAGTTATGGTGTTGGAGGAGAATATCGAAAGTGCCATGGGTTGTCAAAAGAACCAATAGATCTCTTTTGAAAGAAGTGCAGGCAGAGAGTGCTTCTTGGAGGCCAAGATGGCCAAACTTCATCTCTCATACTTCGGACATATTGTCAGGAGGGACCAGTAACTGAAGAAGAATATCATGTTTGGTAAAGCAGAGGGTCAGAGAAAAAGAGGAAGACCCCCAACGAGATGAATTGGCCAAGTGGCAGCATTGATGAACTCAAGTATGGCAACAGTAGTGAGGTTGGTCCAGGATCGGGCAGTGTTTCATTCTGCTGTGCATAAGGTCACTATGGGTCGGTACCAACTCGATGGCACCTAACAACAGCAACAATATACAAAGACCGACTCAGCATGGACTAAAGACCTAAATGTGAATCCCAGAATTATGAAGGTCATCAATGAAAAAATAGAGACAAATTTAAGGGCTCTAATCCAGGGCACACACAGTCTATGAAACATTGCGAAAATTATACAAACAAAAGAACATAAAATAGATGATTGGGACATTCTAAAAATTAGGAATTTATGTGCATCAAAGGATTTCACCAAAAGAATAAAAAGGGAGCCCTCAGAATGGGAAAAAAATCTTTTGCAATGATGCCTCAGGCAAGGAACTAATTTCTAAAATCTATAGGAAACTACAACACCTCTAAAAGAAAAAGACAAGTAACCCAATTTAAAAATGGGCACAGGACATGAATAGACACTTTACCAAAGAAGACATTTGGGCAGCCAACAAACATATGAAGAAATGTTCACGATCATTAGCCATTAGAGATGCAAATCAAAACAACAATGAGATATCATCTCACACCAGCAATAACATCAAAGTTCAAAAATGCAGAGGACAATAAATGCTGGTGAGGGTGTGGAGAGACTGGGACCCTCCTACATTACTGGTAGGAATGCACAGTGGTCCAACCACTCTGGAAAACAATATGGCATCTCAGAAAGTTGGAAATATAAATACCATTTGTTGTTGTTGTTGTTATGTGCTATGGAGTTGGTTCCGACTCATAGAGACCCTGTACAGGGTTTCCGAGGCTGTAAATCTTTACGTGAGCAGAAAGCCTCATCTTTCTCCCATGGAACAGCTGGTAGTTTTCAATTGCTGACCTTTAGGTTTACAGCCCGATTCGTAACCACTATGCTACCAGAGCTACTTAAAAATACTATATGATTCAGCAATTCCTCTACTTGGTATATAACCACAAGAAATACGAACCATAACATGAGTATGGTCCAATGTTCATAGCAGCTCTATTCACAATAGCAAAAAAATGGAGACAGTGTAAGTGCCCATCAATGGAAGAACGGATAAACAAACTTTGTTACATGCCCACAATGGACTGTTATGCTACCTAGAAGAATAACAAGGGAACTGTAAGCCACCACATAACATGGATGAACCTTGAGGACATTATGCTGAGTGAAATTAGTCAGTCATAAAAGGATAAATATTGCATAAGACCATTATTGTAAAAGCTTAAGAAAAGATACCCATACTAAAAGGGGGGGGGCGGAACCCACATATTTTTGTTGTTGATTATAGGTGGGTTGGAACCGACTCGACGGCACTTAACAACAACAACAACAACATAGGTGGGGATAGGGTAAGGAAGTTTGGAGGAGGTGGAGGGAGGTGACAGTAGAGCATAGGGTAAGGGACAGACACAACATAGTTAGGGTATTGAGAGGGGGATACACAAGAATGGGGAAGGGTGGAATTACACACTAGATAGGGGAACACAGACAGGTTTGCATGGGCTAAATGGCACAGAGGTAAATAGTGATGTATGCTCAACCTTGGAACAACAGAGCTCTGTGTAACAGGGATCTAGGCATAGACTGAAGAGGGGAACTAATACTAAGATGCTTGACTGTCTTATGAATGTAAGAATATAATATTTCCCTTGCCTACTATTGTAAAATAGACACTTGACTAGGATAGAAAGGAATGTCAGGAAACATGATTACAGAAAGCTTCTAAGCTGTCTTCAGCCTATAACTGATAGGAATACCTAAAAGGGGTTCTAGAACTTGCACAGTGAAATAGGCCTCTTGCAGAGCCTTTGCATAGTATAGGACCTTAGGTGGAATCTTGAGTCCCATCCAGAGCCTTCTGAGGTGGGACATTCCCACTAGAAAGGGCAAGAAGACCAACCTGGAACAGCTAGAGCAACAGAAGATACATCTTCAAAGACAGATCATCAGGAAAAAAACAAAACTGATGGTATGACTGACTGGCTACTACAAGAATAAGCAAGTTGTTTGCCAAGAAGCCATCAAGGCAAGAAATCAAGTCCCTTCAGGACAAATCCCCCTCTAAGTTTGAAACTCAAAGAGAACACATGAGCAGGTATGTAAGCTTGCTGGAGACCACATTGGTCTACTGGTGAGTGGAAGAGGGGGAAAGGCAGCAATGGAAAAATGAGCTCAGTTCAACTATGTTCCATAGACTCCCGTTGACCCGGAGATGAGAGAGGTAAGAGGAAGGGCTGGTTGGTCCAAAGTGTGGTGATACCTGGGGACACCTGAGCCCATGGTCAAGGACATAGCCATAGAGGGCTAGAGCTGAGAATGAAACATCCAGCTGATATGAGGGGAGATGCACAAGAACACCCAAACTTGCAGATAGTACCCATTTGACCTAGC
>NW_006408783.1:838153-866782 GCF_000296735.1 Chrysochloris asiatica
ATATAATTTTTTTTGGATAAAGGAAACGAAGGTAAATTGCTACAATTTGATGAATTTGATCTATACTCATGGAGACAGTAGCTCTAAATACCAACAGAGAGGGAAGCAGTCTTAACATGAAGTATCAATGCTATCTCCTCTGTACACAGGGTAGATAGGGATGGGCAACTTGGTAGATAGACATTGGCTACCTAGAATGAGGGGGCGATAAAGGCACGGAGTGATTGATTTACAAGTTTTCAAGAGAGAATTTCCTTTAAGAGTGTGTGTGGGACGATAGAATCTCCATTGAATAGTTTTCATGTTGTCTAGATGGGTCTGGTAAAAAGAGATGGGGATAAGATTCTTTAAGATTCATTAGTGAGTAATTGTTATCATGACTAATTGTGACTGTCACTATGTTAAAGTTAGAAGTTTTGTAACAAATATGAAGCAGTAGTTAATCTTACAGTCCAGAAACAGAGGACCCTCTGACCATCAAGGGAGAAGAGCACAAGTGGAAAGCGAGACCTTATCTAGAGAAGAAGCAATATCAGAGATGGAGGCAGAGATGGGGACATGGAGAGAGGGAGCAGCTGAGAACTCTAGATTCATGGAAAGAGAGGGATAAGAGCTGGCGGCCAGGAGGCAGGCTTGCAGAATGTGCCCTCTGGTGGTGTAAATTATTATACATTCCTGAGTGTTAAAAAAATAAAAGGAGCTAAAATGAATATACAGAAATATTGTTAACTGATGGTACATGGAGGGGATTATAATCATTGTAATGAAACAAGGTGTATGATTTGTTGGATGTAAAACTGATGTTCTGTCCTGTAAACTTTCACTCAATTCACAATAAAAAGTTTTGAAAAAAGAAGACACAGAGGAAAAAAGCAAACACTACTTTCAGGTGGCACATCGTGTGGCTCCTGGAGCAGTGACCCTCAGTACCCACGAAACTGCTTCTCACTTTCAAAGCCAGATGTTGGCAGGAGCTGACTGAACTCCTTCCAAGTCCTGTGCTCTCCAGCTCTTTGCCAGGTGGGAAGCCAGTCGATGGACGTTGGGGAAGGTTGGCTGCTACTAGGCAGCGGGCTGGCTGCATGGAGTTGAGCTAGAACAGGATCATCTCCTGAGGTCGGACCAAGGGTATGTGTTTATTCAACTCAACTCAGCTCAGCCATTCAACTCATGAAAACAAAAATGGGTTGACTGTTGTAGTCACTCTTGGCATGGACCTCTAATCAAGCAAACATGTTTTTTTTTCAACCCGTGAACACTTTTTCTTTATGAAAGTTTTAATAAATGGGTGTTGCAGAGGTTGGCCTTTCTTTGGAGGGTCTCACTCAGATGTGGCATTGGGGGAGGTGTCTATGTCTTGCCTGTAGCAGCTGCAACCTAAGTGGTTTCGCAGTGAGGAAGGGATTCTGTAGTGCCTCCTAATCTGAGTTAATCTAATCACAACCTCTCTTAAGTGTCCCAAACTCAATTGCAATAGCCAAAAATATTGATCAAATATTCAAGATTATCAACAAAGCAACCAACACAAAAACAACCTCACCAATTTGTGGGTCTCCTGTGTAAAATGATGTAAGATCTTATGGCTTTATTTTTTTCCATCATTCAATAGTATTTGCTTCTATTCCCTCTGTTTTTTGGGGTTTTTTTTTGGGGGGGGGAGGGGGGGAGATGTACACACAAACACTCAGGAGTATATAATCATTTAAACAACCAAAGGGCACATTCTTCAAGCCTGCTTCCTAGCCGCTAGTACACAGCCTTTCTCTTTCCATGAGTCTAGAGTCCTCAGCTGCTCCTTCCATCTTTCTGGTGTCGCTACTTTCTGGATAGGGTCCCGCATTCTGCTTGTGCTCTTCTCCCTTGGGTCAGGAGCACTTTTTAAGCCCCTCAAAAGTTCAAGGAGAAAAGGCAAAGTCTTTCAACCAGGACATGTAGTCTCATAGGAGGTCTACCCTAGGGCTGGAGTCCATCTGTGGTGACAAACTTCCAGTGGATGTGGTGGGGAAGAAGCTGCTGCTCTTTACTGATCAGTGTCAGTGTACAAATCCCTGTCATTAAAGATACTCCAAGGGCCTCATGGATGATGCTGCCACATTTGTCCCCTTTCAAGTGCAATGATCTCGGGGTGCACTGGGCTGTTCTGGGCATCTCTCCTGGGGGACATTCATGTGTGCATTCCTGCCCAGTACTGCAGCCACTAGTCATATGTGGTGATTTAAACCTAAACATAAAACCCAGTTCTTCGTTCCTACTAGCCACTTTTCAAGTGTCCTATGGTAACATATGGCCTGTCAGTGGATGCTATATTGGACAGCACCAATACAGGACATTTCTGTCATTGCTCTAAGTTCTGTTGGACATTCTTATGGTATAGACAATTACAATAAATATGATTCACACTGGGGGGGCAGGGGCCAAAGCCAGCTGCAGTGGGGGAGGGATGGTGACCTGAGTGGACGAACAGTAGCTGAGCCTTAGATGAAGCAATCAGAGTCCCAAACCTTGACCTCACCTTGAGTATTGATGTCCTAGAATCGAGGCCCCTTTCTCCTCCTTCCATATATAACTCTGTGTTTTCTAGTCCATTCCACAGCTCCAGCTCCATCTGTCAGCTGTCAGCTGAGGCTGGAGAACTGTTAAAACTCAAACTTCTGGGTTCTATTCCCAGAATTTCTAATTAGCAATTCTGGGTGGGGCCGGAGAAAGTGCATTTCTACCAAGTTCTCAAGTGATACTGTGTGGATTGTCCAGGGGCTACACTCTATAAACCACTGTTATAGTTAAACAACCTCATTGATTCACTTAACAAAAATGTATTTAGTAAGGGAGCGGAGTGATTAACTTTGCAGTCTAGGAGCAGAGGTCCCTGGGACCATCAAGGGAGAAGAGCGGAGAACGGAACCCTACCCAGAGAAACAGTGATGCCAGAGATGGAGGCAGAGACGATTACGTGGGGAGATGGAGCAGTTGGGGACTTTGGACCCAGAGAGGAAGAGGGGCTGTGTGTGGATGACCCGGGGGCAAGCTTGCAGGGTATACCCTGTGGTTGGTTGATGATGCATGGAGGGAATTGTAACCATGGCAAGGAAACAATATAGGATAGGTTGAATGTAAAACTAATGTTCTCCCATGTAAACTATCACATAATTCACAATAAAACATTTAAAAAATGTATTTAGTGCCTAGTATATGCCAGACTAAGGTGTGCCTGACCCAAGCCATGGCATTTTCAATAACCTCATATGCATATGAAAGCTGGACAATGAATAAGGAAGATCATAGAAGAATTGAGGCATTTGAGTTATGGTGTTGGAGGAGAATACTGAAAGTACCATGGGCTGCCAAAAGAATAAACCAATCTGTGTTGGAAGAAGTATAGCCAGAGTGTTCATTAGAAGCTAGGATGGCCAAACTGTGTCTCTCATACTTTGGACATATTATCAGGAGGGACCAGTCACTGGAGAAGGAGATCATGTTTGGTAAGGTGGAGGGTCAGAGAAAAAGAGAAAGAACCCCAGTGAGATGGACTGGCACAGTGGCAGCAGCAATGGGCTCAAACATAGCAAGCATTGTGAGGTTGGCCCAGGTTTGGGCAGTGTTTTGTTCTGTTGTGCATAGGGTTGCTGTGAGTTGGTACCAACTCGATGGCACCTAACAACAACAATGTGCCAGGTACTCTTCTGGACGTGAGATAGCACTATGGACAGAGCAGACAAAATCATTGTCCTAAGTAGCTTACACCCTAAAGTAGGGGGACAGACAACAACCATATCTGTGTGTGAGACAATGATAAGTGTTACGAAGAAAATGAAGCCAGGTGAGAGCAGAAGGGAAGTTTTACATAGGGTCATCAGTAAAGTCCTCACTGACAAGGTGACATTTGAGCAAAGTCCTAAAGAAAGTGGGTGTGGAGAGGATATGGCCCAGGCCTTTTTGACTGTTTTGTTCTATCCTCAGTGTTTAACATTTTTTTTCTGGAATTTAAGGTCATTTTTTTTTTTTCTTCCTTTTTGTTTTTCTCTTTTTTTTTTGTTAAGTTTTTATTATTAATTGAGTGGGAAAACATCAGTTTTCCACTCTTTGTTTCATTGCAATGATTACTATCTCTTCCGTGCATCAGCATTCAACAGTATTTGCTTCTATTCCTTCTAGTTTTTTTTGTTGTTGTTGTTGTTTTGGGGGTGTACACAAAAACACTCGGGAATATATAATCATTTTAACAACCAAAGGGTGCATTCTACAAGCCTGCCTCCTGGCCACCAGCACACTCAACTTTTTAATTTGTCTACTCAGTAGCTAGGATATGAAGACAGATTGACTGTGTGTGTATATGGCTAGTTAAAAAGATTGATGCTCAAGGCCACAGGTTTGATCCCAGCTTGCAGGTCTACCCTTGCATCCTATCTCTGCAAGGTGTGGAGGGCTAAGAGATTTCCCTTCTCTATGATGCATGGGGATCCTCCTCTATCTTTATGGCTCTAGCCCAATTTCAGAACCTCAGGCCCCTTCCCAAACGGCACTACCTGGTATGTATTCCTGACCAAATGCAGCTGTGTAGGCCTGGAGTGGGTGGAGAAGGGCCTATAGTATGGGGTTTCCATACATACACATTTGAAGTCAATGTTCGGGGCAGGCCTGTCAGCTTGAACCAATTAGCTAAGATTTCTCTTTGCTTCTGTTCAGTTCTGGGGTTCACATAGAAGAGTGTGAGCCAATTAACACTCACCACCTATTGCAGGAAAAGTAACCATGTGTTGGGAACATGAGTCGGCAGTAACATCTTCCTAGTTAGTGCATATTGGAATCAGTTCTCATCGCTCTTATAAGTGTAGCCTTTATGAATAAGTGCAAATTGTGTTCCTTTAACACTTTTTTTTTTTTCCAACACGTGATTTTTCTTTCTGTTTTTTTAAGGCACAACTATCTCAGGCCTTAAATGGAGTTTCCGACAAGGCAAAAGAAGCTAAGGAGTTTCTGGTTCAGCTCAAGAGCATACTGCAGCAGATCCAGGTGAGGGACATCAGGGTGTGGAATTTGCAAAATAGAAACAGTGTGAAAAAGAAGGAGTGTCCTGAGAAGTATGCTCGTCAGTGATGAACACTGGGAAGTCTTGTGATCTCATTGTATAGATTTGAATGCTGAAACTCACATGACACCCTTTAAGGGAAAGAAAGTCCCCTGCATTGGAAACTCACCAAGGAATTTTACATGGAATCAGTTACAGAGACTCATAGAATAGAGAACTTGAAAGTTGTAACCCAACACTCTGTATGGTCATGTAGACCTGATGCAGTATTTACATGTAATGTTCTGGTACCCAAGTATGCCCTTGTCATAAAAAAGTATAAATGCATTGTTTACTAAATAAATGTATTTACTGTATTTATCTATATTGAGCCATGAATAAAGAAGGATAAAGCACAGCCTCTGGCTTTAGGGAGCCCTGCCTGTCGGACAGAGTGCCTTCCATTCACTCCTGTATAAATGTGTACATCTTGAGGAATCGTTTACATAGATGGCAAGCCCAGCAATGCAGGATGGGAACTAGGGAAGAAGAGCCCCTGAGCCTTAACCAGCTACCATGCAGAATTCAGCTCAGATGCTTTTTAAGTCATGATGCCTCTGATGTTTTGAAGACATGAGATCTGAGTATATACAGAACTTAGAAGCATAGAGGATTCTTTTGAGAATGTGAAAGATCCTACTGCAAGAACACTTTTTGTTAGATGGTTTTGTGGGCTGTTGTTTTTTTGGGGGTTGTAGAAGCAAACGTATGTGTTACAGAAATTTGGGGGCATAGAAAAAGGAGCTCTGGTAGCATAGTGGATGACGAGCTGAGGTGCTAACTGTGAGGTCAGCAGTTTGAATCTACCAGGCGCTCCACGGGAGAAAGGTGAGACTTTCTGCTTCTTTAAAGATTTTTGTTGTGAAGTGCCATCGAGTCAATTCCAACTCATAGCGACCCTGTATAGGACTTCCGAGGAGTGGCTGGTGAGCTTGAACCACTGACTTTGCAGTTCAAACCGACCTTGCTGTCTAGCACATTAACCTGTAGCACCACCCCAGGACTCCCTACAAAGGTTTGCAGTCTCAGAAACCCTATATAGGGCTGCAACTCCATACAACAACAACCACCACCAGACAAGAGTAGAAAAACTAAGAAAAAAGAACACCATTTTCCTACCACTTGAGATGACCACTTTCACCCTTTTGATAATTGTTGTTCCCTCATTTTACATACACACATGCACACACACAACAGACTTAAGATTATATGGCACACGTCTTTGTATCTTACTTGTTGTAGTGTTGTTTTTAATGAACAGTCTCATGGATTTCCCACAGCATTAAAAACTCTCTATGAACAAAGTTTGAAAGGTTATGGAATATTCGATCATACAGAAAGACTGTGAGTTCACAGTGCCCTCCCTAATATGTACATATTTTGTTTCCACATTAATAAAATTACAAACAGTTCTGGGATAACTCCTCTGAAACACTTCTTTGTCTATTGCTGCTGTTGTTAAGTACTGTCAAGTTGATTCTAGCTGTACAGGGTTTCCAAGGAACGACAAATGGGTTTGAACTGCTGACTGTGCCATTAGCAGTCCAGTGTTTATCTTACAGTGCCACACCAGGACTCCTCTTTGTCTGTTGTTGTTGTTGTTAAATGCTGAGAAACTGCTAATGAGTTTGGACCACTGACCTTTCAGTTCAAACCAACCTTGCAGAGCTGCACAGTAACCCACAGTGCCACACTCACCAAATTTTGGCATCTCTCCTCCCTAAAGCTCTTCTGCTTCCCCTAGGAAAATGGACTAGACTATGAAGCCTGCTTGGTGGCTCAGTGTGATGCCCTGGTTGAGGCTTTAACCCGACAGAAAGCCAAATTGCTCACCAAGGTCACTAAAGAGAGAGAGCACAAGCTGAAAGTAAGTATTGAAATGGCTGGTACTCTTAATCCCCATTGCATCCTCTGAACTCAGCACAGGGGAAACGCCCAGTAGGTGCTAGTCAACAGTAGTCCAGTGAATAAGTAAAACAGGACAGGATGAACAAACTGATCTCTGGCCCTAGTTACACTAATGCAACCATGCCACAAATAAGCCATTTACGTCAGTCAATCAATACTCATGCTTTCCCTACAGAAATAGAGCCAGACCCTCTGCATTCTGCTGCTTTAAAGCCACAATTCCTTAGAACAAGCAAGCAGTGCAGTGAGGAGCTCCATCAGCAACAACACAGAATACCAGACCAAGCCGTTTCAGGGGATGGTCCCAGAACTCTGAACCACTTATAAAGGTATATTTAGAAGGTTGGAAGGCTTACAGCTAGGGAAATTTGTAGCAGAAGCAAGAAATCCATTGCTTTCTAATTCAAGATGCTCAGCTGCTCCCGGAGCCACCATCTTGTGCAAGACCAAGTGGGGGAAGGATCAGAGCAGCCATGGATGCCTGACAGAACTGCAGCATAAAGGTGTGGACACTCTTTTCTTGTATCTGTTAATTGGTCTCTTGCTGGCTGTCCACCTCCATTCAGGTGACTACAGGGGGAGCTTGAGCAAGTGGACACCCCACCCCCACCCCCAGAAGATTCTACTACGCATGCATACAGATCTCCTCAAAATTCAAGCTGACAGTTTCCACTTAAAACTAAATGGCAGCACAAAACAGCCACAGCCAGGCCTGAACTTTTTATCACTAGGAAAAAGGCCTGAACGGGGATTCCGGAGTGGGACAGGCAGACTAAAAAGGAAATAGGCCAAAAATTAAAACTTGAATTATGTGACAATGAACAACAGTGGCATCTTGAAATTTCTCAGGAAGAAGAGTAAAAAGGGAAGCCCATCTCCTGATCACATCTACCTGGAGGCAATAGGAAAGCATAAAAAATACCAAAATAAACATACATCTAAGTATTAAGGCCACAGATAACTCCTGAACATGCCCAAAAAACAGAAGCAGATGACCATATCTGCACATGTCCAGAAACAAGATAAAGTGACTGAGGCAAATGAGCTGGAAGTAGACCTACACTCCATAAAGGAAGATGGGCAGGCTTTGGAAATGCCTGAGAAGGAATTCAGAAAAATGATTATAAGATGTATCAAAACATTATATAATGGAGTTGAGAAAAATAAGGAAGAAATCAGGAAAGTGCTATAGGAACAACCAAATAAGATAGATACAGCATTGGAAACAATTCAAAACCTACAGAAAGAGGTCCAAACAATTAATAATAGAATATCAGAAATGGACAATACATTGAAAGGGCAAACAAGTAGAATTGAAGAGATAGAAGTCAGAAATAGTGAGTTGGAAGATAAATTTCTCAACACTACTAAGATAGAAGAGCAAGCAGAAAAAAGGATTAAAAAAATTTTAGGAAGGCCTAAGGTTCATGTTGGACAACATGAAGAGGAATAACTTAAGAATTATCAGCATTCCAGAACAGAAAGAATCACACAAATCCAGGGAGAAGATAGTTGAAGAGCTTCTGGAAGAAAATTTCCCTAACATCCTGAAAAACGACAAGATAAGCATTCAGTAAGCTCAACGAACCCCAGGATGGAGAGACCCTAAAAGACAATCTCCAAGACATATAGTAATAAAGATCTCCAAAATCAAAGATAAGGAGGGAATACTAAAAGCAGCTAGAGAAAAGAGAAGTGTAACATAGAAAGGCGAGCAAATCAGAGTAAGCTCAGATCTTTCAAGAGAAACCATGCAGGAAAGAAGGCAATGAGAAGACATATATAAACCCTGATAGAAAAAAACTGCCAACCAAGAATCATTTACCCAGCAAAGCTGTCAATCAAATATGAAGGTGTAATCAAAACATTCCAGGATAAACAGAAGCTAAGGGATTTTCCCAAAGCCAACCCAGCTATGAAAAACATCCAAAAGGATGTTCTGTGGACTGAGAACCAACAAGAACAGACAACAATCAGAGAATGACGTACATGGTATCATCACCCTAAACTCAATCAACAATTGGAAGAGTCAGGAACAGAATAAAATTATAAGAACAGAGGATCTGGGAGGTCATTCTATGATCAAAACAATTACATTGTGAAAGAACATACACAGAGGAACAGAGATGCAGGTGGTGGGAAGGTCAGGTAGATTACAGGATAAAATAGACTGTCTTAAATGGAGTTAATGGAATATAAGGTAACCACAACAGTGGGGCTGGGGTGGAGGGTTAAGTTCATGTGTTGGGAAGGGCAATACAAGAAGGGGGAGGAGGTGGAAGAACAAGATACATGCGGGAACACTGAGACAGGTTTGATGGCCTAAGTGGGACAGAGGTAAATAGTGATTCATGCTCAACCTTGGAACAACAGGGCTCTGTGATACAAGGATCTAGGCATAGTTTGAAGAGGGGAAATAGTACTAAAATGCTTGACTGTTTTATGAAGATTGGTGTCCCTTGCCAACTATTGTAAAATAGACACGTGAGTGGGATAGAAAGGAATGTTAGGAAACACGATTACAGAAATCAGCCTGTAAGTGATTGAAATACCTAAAAGGGGTTCTAGAACTTGCCCAGAGATATAGGCCTCTTGCAAAGCCTTTTCAGAGTATAGGACCTTAGGTGGAATCCTGAGTCCAATCCAGAACCTTATGAGATGGGACATTCCCACTAGCAAGGACAAGCACACAGCCTGGAACAACTAGAGCAACAGAAGATACATCTTCAAAGAAAGATCATCAGGAAAAACCCAAAACAAAAATGGTCAGCATTACTGGCTACTACAAGAATAAGCAAGCTGTTCACCAGGAAGACATCAAGGCAAGCAATCAAGTTCCTTCAGGGCAAACTCCCCTCTAAAACTGAACCTCAAAGGGAATACGCAAACAAGCATGTAAGCTTGCTGGCAACCACACTGGTCTACTGGTGAGTGGAAGAGGGGGAAAGGCAGCAATGAAGAAATGGGCTGAGTTCAACCCCAGTCCATTGACTCCTGTTGACCTGGAGATGAGAGAGAGAAGAGGAAGGGCTGGTTGGTCCAAAGTGTGGTGAGTCCTGGGGACACTTGAGCCCATGGACAACGACATAGCCACAGAGGGCTAGAGCTGAGAGTGAAGCATCCAGCTGATATGAAGTGAGAGGAGATGCACAAGACCACCCAAACTTGCAGTACCCATTTGACCTAGCTTTAATGGCTTGATAATCAGAACTTGACTAGAAGATTACAAAAAAAAAAAAAATTTTTTTTGGATAAAAGAAACAAGGGTAAATTGCTACAATTTGATGAACTTGACCTATACTCATGGAGGTAGTAACTCTAAATACCAACAGATAGGGAAGGAGTCTTCACATCAAGTATCAATGCTATCCCCTCTGTACACAAGGTAGATATGGATGGGCAACTTAGATATTGATTACCTAAAATGAGGGGGTGATAAAGGCACGAAGTGACTAGTTTACAAGCTTAGGTTTCAAGAGGGGTTTAGTTTAAGAGTATGGGGGTGGGGGGGTAAGAAAGCATCCCCACTGAATAGTTTCCATCTTGTCTAGATGGGTCTGGTGAAAAGAGATGGGGCTAAGATTCATACGATTCAATAGTGAATAATTGTTATCAGGACTAATTGTGACTGTCACAATTGTAAAAATAGAAGTTCTGTAACAAAAACAGGGGAGTGGTTAATCTTACAGTCCAGAAACAAAGGACCCTAGGACCATCAAGGAAGAAGAGCACAAGCAGAATGCGGGACCTTCCCCAGATAAGCAGCGACGCCAGAGATGGAGGCAGAGATGGGGACATGGAGAGAGGGTGCAGCGGAGGAGACTAGATTCATGGGAAGAGAGGAACTAAGAGCTGGTGGCCAGGAGGCAGACTTGCAGAATGTGCCCTTTAGAGATATAAATTATTATATATGCCTGAGTGTTTTTATTTTGTTTAAAAAAAAAAAAAAAAGGCTAAAGTGAATAGAGAGAAATACTGTTAACTGATGGTACATGGAAGGTATTATTATTATTGTAATGAAATAAGGTATATGATTTGTTGAATGTAAAACTGATAATCTGCTCTGTAAACTTTTACTCAATCCACACTATAAACTTAAAAAACAAAAAAGGAGAAAAAGAAAGCATAATGAAATATGTAAATGGCATACAGCAAATCAATAAAAACACAAGCTCCAAATTAAAAAAAAAAAAAAAGACAGAGGGAGGAATACAATAGTTAAAGTCAATGGCAGTAAATGCTGTTCACTGTTGGTACATGGAGGGGATTACAATTATTATAATGAAGCAAAGTATACGATTTGGGGAAAAAAAAAAGCCACGATTCCACCCTCTCTACTAAGTCCTTGTTTCCTGTTCTTGCCTGATTTGCAGAGCAGAGGTGACCCATGATAGTGAGGCTTTGCTCCTCACGGGTCTCTAACTGCCCCCTTTTTCAGGTTGTCTGATGACTCATGCACTTAATCATCAGTACAAGTCATATGGTCAGCTCCCACCAAGGGTAGGACAGGGCCTTCCCTCATATGACAGATACCAAGTTCCTTGGACAGGTCAAGAGCCTTTGCGTTCTCTGTGTTGATGAGGGGCTAGCTCATTGTCTAAGGAGTACAATGGATTTCAAAGACATTTTCTAACTGAGTGAGAAAATACTTCTTTCAAGGAAAGATGGATGATCCGTGGTTTATAAACAGAGCAGCTAAAGACCATTCAACAAGTCCCAAACAAGACCAATAGCTGATAGCTGGTCATGGCTGCTACTTCTACCAGAGTTCAGGAAGTTTGCTCTGATGGGCATTGTGGTCCCCCAGTGTTGGGAAGAGGGTCCCAGGAGAGCGTGCACATGGCGCTCAGGAGCACAGCAGAGAGGAAATAAGGCAAGGCAGATAAGACTAGGGCCACCTCCTCCAGGTGTGTTTGTGCTTCTTCTGTGTCTCGCTGAAGCCTGGCTGCTAGCTCTTGGAGAAGACCGTTTCTAATGGGTCCTTTTCATTGCAGATGGTTTGGGATCAAATCAATCACTGCACATTGAAGCTGCGACAGTCGACAGGGCTGATGGAGTACTGCCTAGAGGTGATCAAGGAGAATGACCCCTCTGGCTTTCTACAGGTGAGTCCGCTGCTGGAAGATACTTAGTGGGCAGAGCTTCTCTCTTCCACCTCCAATGACACACCCACATCAGCCATAATGTAGGCAATATTCCGTCCAGAGGCTTGGAGTCACTTAGATTCTCCTGTGCTCAGTGATTCCAGAAGACCTAGGGTCTCACCTTGGCTCTGCCTCTCACTAGTTGGAACTTGAATCTCCTTTGTCTTTAAACAAGGAGGTTAAAGGTCATAATCAAGAATGCTGAAATATGCTATGCTTTTATGCTTGGATTTCCTCTCTCCTTTGCCCAAATGGAAAAGGTCAATCTTTGCTAAACAAGCTGAACAGATCCCAATTGGAGAAGTGATTTGGCAGAGACCATATGACCATCAATGTGCAGCATCCTACAGGCCCAGGCAGGTGACCAGTGCCTACAGAGAGCAGCTCAGACATACTGCTGGATAACTCAGAGCCCTAAAGTCTTTCGGGGATGTGACTGTGATTCAGATGGAAATTCAGTCGCCTGTCTGTGAAGAAAATAGTGAGTGAATTTACAAGAAGGCTCTTCAGATCATGACTCTGCAGGGATGGGTACAAATTTCTGAGTAAGCAGAGCTTTCCAATAAAGGTGAACAGGGCTGTGAGTGTGATGTCGTGAGAGTTTACAGCAGATTCCAGAACAACTCAGAGGAAACAAGTCAGCAAGAGAGGAGTCCAAAGCTCTGAGAATATGGAAGATGATTTCTTCAGACGCTGGGATAGATTATTAGTATATTTGACTTTGCAAACTACTAGCTCTAAAAAAACAGATATAATGAAGAGTGTTTCTGTATATTCTTAAAAGCATTACTTGTTTTGCAAGAGTGTTTAGCCAATTTCTGTCATAGCAAGTGCTGCTTTACACTGAACATGACTATATTTTAAAAGTATGATTTTAACAGTTTATGAGAGTTATACAGAGTAGGGGTGATAGTTACTCTCTGAAGTGACCCCGAGAGTCCCTGCTTAGCACATCCCCTTCTTGTTGCTTGGTCATAAAAATGAAACCTTACCCCTTTCTCATCGCTGGCTGCAGTTTCTACTTTGCAAATTAAGATCCCCCCAAACCTCTGTTCCTTTCAGATCTCTGATGCCCTGATCAAGCGTGTCCAGGTGTCCCAGGAACAGTGGGTGAAAGGCGCCCTGGAACCCAAGGTGTCGGCAGAATTCGACCTGACTCTGGACAGTGAGCCACTGCTGCAAGCCATACACCAGCTGGACTTCATCCAGATGAAATGTAGGGGTGAGCCGCGGTTGGCCCCACTTCCATGCTTCTCTCAGTGCTGGGGATAGATTAGAACCATTGGATGATGATGGGTGATATGTGGAGCAGAGTGATGCTAAGTGGGGTCACATCCCAGTTCAGTCTCCTACTGTATGAGCTAGGGTGGGGAATCCCCAGGCTAAGCCCTAGTCTTCTCATCTATGTGAGGATAAGTATTGCTATTGGGGTTCCAATTCATATGAGTGTGAGTTTATCCCAAACAAAATGTATTTAAACACATCTCTCTTATTAGTGGATAGATGCAAACAAGTTCTCTCAGTGATACACCTGTCTGAGTCTTGTTAGGGTGCCTTCCCCAAAAATGGTCCACTTTAAACAGTGGTTTCTGAAGGATCTGCTGTTGTTGTTGTTAAGTACTGTGGAGTCGGTTCCGACCCATAACGACCCTGTATAGGGTTTCCGAGGCTGTAAATCTTTATGGGAGCAGAAAGCCTCACCTTTCTCCCATGGAATGGCTGGTAGTTTTGAACTGCCAACCTTGAGGTTAGTTAGCAGCCTGATTCATAACCACTACATTACCAGAGGCCAGTTAAATTCAAGGTAGAGAGGTCAGCTCAGAAGAGTATGGAAGCTGTTATTTTGGGATTCCCAAGGAGTAATCTTGATAGATTTTCTCAAAGGACACAGAACAACCATGGGGGCTTATTAGGAAGAAGTTTTAAGAAAATGAAAACTGCATTGATGAGGAGAAGGCAGGAAAGTTGTGCTGAAGAATTTTTCCCCATCATGACAATACACCAGCTCATTCATCCAGGGTAGCAAGGCTGTCCTAGGAGAATTTCACTGGAAATACCTTACCCCATCCACCCTATAGCCCTGATCTTGTGTCTTCGAACTTTTTTGTACCCCAAACTCAAAGAACATTTAAAAGGAACACAATTTGAGTTCCTTGAGGAAAATTGCCATTATTTTGACATGGTATAAATCAGAGAGTGCAGAATTTTTTGTGGAAAGGTTATAGAGAAGGAAACACAGTCTTGTAAATTTATAGACTTAGATGTTGTTGTTGTTAAGTGCCATGGTTCTGACTCATAACGACTCTGTATAGCATTTCTTAGGAACTGCTGGTGTGTTTGAACTGACAACCTTAGCAATTAGCAGTCCAGTGCTTATCTTACAGCACCACCACAGGACTCAATAGACCTACAATTTTTTTTTTTCCATTAAAGCACTTGTATTCACCTGATCTCAACTCTTTTGCCTTTACTTTTTCTTTTTTTTTTAACTATCTTATTGTGAATTATGTGATAGTTTACATTCATCTGTTACATTGCCATGATTACAATCCCCTCCATGCATCATCAACCAACAAAAGGGTACACCCTGCAAGCCTGCCCTTCGGTCACAGCCCCTCTCCCTCTCTGGGTCTAAAGTCCCCAGCCACTCCATCTCTCCACGTCATCGTCTCTGCCTCCATCTTTGGCATCACTGTTTCTCTAGGTAGGGTCCTGCATGCCATTCTTCTCCCTTGATGGTCCCAGGGACCTCCGCTCCTATACTGCAAAGTCAATCACTCCCCTCCTTTTACTACAAAATATCTACCTTTACATTTCCAACCATCACAGACAGTCCTGATAGTAATTATTCACTATTGTACCACATGAGTGCTATCCCCATCTCCTTTCATCAGTCCCACCCAGACAGATTAGATACTACTCAGTGGAGATTCTACATTCCTCTGCACCCTCTGTATCTAGGCTCCTTCTTGAAATCTTGTTAAGCCAGTCACTTCTTGCCTTTGTAGCCCCCCTATTTTGGGTAGCCAATGTCCAGGTTGCCCATCCCAGTCTACCCTGTGTATTGAGGGGGTGGGAATGATCCTTGCTGTAAAGATTTGTTCTTTCTTTTGAGCTACTGCATCCATAGGTGTATAGACCAACAATTTTTGTTTTTTGATTTTTTATTAAGTGCCTTCGAGTCAGTTCCAACCCATAATGACCCTGTATAGGGTTTTCTAGGAGTACCAGTGAACATGAACCACTGACCTTGTTGGTCCACACCAACATTGCCTTTCAGCGCATTAACGCACAGCACCACACCAGGACTTCAGAGATCTAGATAGAGGATATAAAATGTAGGGGTAGAAACACTAGTTTCACATTTTGATATTTTTGTTTAATAAAGGTTTCAGTAATTTTATAGCAAGCTTTTTTGACTTACCCTCATAGAATGAAGATTGTTTGTTCAGAAACATAAGCCTGTGACTACCACATGCTTGGCATAATTCGATGCTCAGGTCACAGCAGTGAACAAGATTCCCATACAAGATTGCATTTACATCCTAGTGGAAGAAGTAAATGTCAAAGAAGCAAACATAAAATTTAATATCTGACAGTGACAGCTGTGATGGAAAAGTAGAGGGGCTGGAGGTGAGAATCAGAAGGGTAGAAGGAAAAGAGACCAATACAGTGATTATGTTTTACTTATCCCAAGACAAGTATAGGGAGCATGGTGACTCTACAGGATAAGCACTGGACTGTGAACCACAAGATCAGCGGTTTGAACCCACCAGCTGCTCCGCAGGAGAAAGACTTTCTGTTCCTGCAAAGACTTACAGCCTCAGAAGCCCTGTAAAGGGTCGCTATAAGTTAGAATATACTCGATGGCACATAGCAGCAACATTAAAGATGACAAGAAGGTCAGAGTTGAGAGTAGAATAAAGAAAATGGAGAGAGGCAGGAGAGGAAGTCAGAAATCAATAGAAGTCAGAAAACATCAGGGCTGAGTAAAGTTTGCATAACTTGCCCCAGTTACAAAGCTATTAAGTTATACTTTCTCAGAAATGCCAATGAATATTTAAAAGAGGATGCAAAAGTGTTTCTTAATTTTTAAACCAAGATATCAAATGACTAAGGGTCACATCTGCAGAATCTGTGAATTCAGAAACCCTCACCTGTAAAATACTTGGCCATTTTTAAACTCTAGAGAGAACGAGACACTTACGTAATGCCACCATGTTCACGCTCACACACATGCACATTTGCACCTCAGAGTTGTTTGAAAATGCCACCTGTTCTAGGTGCGACTGAGAAGAGCAAGGAGTCTGCAAAAGTCGGGGTGAGCCTGGAGGAAGGACCCTTGTGACCCCTTTAGGGTGCAAAGAACATCTGCAGACATGTGGAGGTCAGAGGTGAAACAGGAGAGCATAGCAAGGCAATGGAGGCCCAGCAGATCTGTAGGGGCTGAGAGCAAATTCTTATACACCTGTGACATAAGGGGCTGGGATCAAGCTGTGCTCAGCCATCCCTGAGACTGAGTCAGTGATTAGGAAACAAATGTTATCAACTGAACTGTCAGCTAGACAGTTCTAGAAAATCTGCCCCAATACATATGTTGTTGTTAAGTGCTATAGAGTTGATTCTGACCCATAGCAACCCTGTATAGGGTTTCTGAAGAGCAGCTGGTGTACTTGAACTGCCATCCTTTAGGATCAAACCAGCTTTGTAATCCAGTGCATTAACCCACAGTGCCACATTAGGACTCCACCGTAATATAGGTTATTGTTGTTAAGTGCCGTCGAGTGGGTTCTGACCCATAGCAACAACATAAGTAGAGTCAAATTGAAATATGTAGTTGCTACAAAACTGATGTTTGTATTTTCTCGCAACACTAGTGTGGGATTTATAGTTTCTCAAATCTCTTGAGTTTGAACACATCTAGAAAAGAAAAACAACCTACCAATCTCACCTATTAGAATTTAAGAGACATTTAATCAAATCCCTCATTCCATGGGTAGACTGTCTAATCCTCTAAAATTGCTTCCCTCTCCCAGATCTAGCTCTTGCTTAGCCAAATCTAGCTCTTGCTTAGCCAAAGGTGTGACTGCCTGCCTACAGAGTGATGCTGGGCCCAGCTCAGGGATGAGCTATATGTTCACAGTTCTGGTCCAGCGGAGAGCAGTCCATGGAGGTTGGGGGTGGGGGGGTGACAGTCCACAGGAATATGGATTCTGCTGGGGTTCCTTTAAGCTTCCCACAGATCAGAGTCAAAATCAGTGATTCTCAGTGTTGGGAGGGCCTGCAGATTCAGGGTGTGGAGACCTCTGCTCCGCCCCATCTTGAGATTCCAATACCACCAGAACTGAGAAGTATAATTCACCTCTTCTTGCCCTTTTTCCTAGTCCCACCTGGACTGTGGCTCCTGGCTGGGTGGGGCCTGTAGAAGGCTGGGAGGGCATGACCACAGGCTGCTGGGGGAGCAAGAGATGCCATGCGGTGGCATAGCAGGCTGACCTCCTCATTACCACCCTACCCCCAGTGCCTCCGGTCCCCCTGCTGCAGCTGGAGAAGTGCTGCACCCGCAACAACAGCGTCACGCTGGCCTGGAGGATGCCCCCCTTCACCCACAGCCCTGTGGACGGCTACATCCTAGAGCTGGACGATGGAGATGGAGGGCAGTTCCGGGTAAGGCTGACTCACTCGGTCCAAACTCTGCCTCACCTCTGGGCCTGCCTGAGTGCTACGCTAGATCCTGTGTGGTCACAGAGGCAGTCTGAGGTCATGGGAGACAGGAAACGTCTCCACTATCTGTCACAGAATACTTAGATGAGGCTCTGCCTGGGACTGAAGTAGAACTCAAAGGAGGTACCACCTGCAAGTACCTACCACCCAGTTAACACCATCAGTTCAATCCTAGTTACTCTGTAGTGACCATTCATGCCAGGTTTTATCACACCTGGCTTCTTTGGTTCAGTCATTAGTTCATGTGCATTGGTCATATTTCTCCAAAGGTACAGATTTCTGGAAAGTAGAAAGCACTGTCTGACCTCCCCTTCTTTATGTTCCCTTGTCTACCTGGCAAGGTGCAAGGTATGCAGAAGATGCTAAAGAAACAGTTGTTGCATCAGGCCTACATTCTATATTCATTGGTGGCATATCATGAACAGCATAGACAAATCCACTCCCTCGTCTTGTATAAACCCTTGGACAGCCTTCTCCCCACTCGAAGCTCTCTAAGAGTCCTCTACGTTGAAACTTCACACTGTTATGTATAGCTTACAGTTAGTTGTGTTGACATGAACACCAAGACACATGAACCTCCTCAGACCTCGTCCATTCAAATCCAGAGACTCTTTCTGACAAAATACTATAGTTGTAGTTAACCTTGCTTTTGTTCTCCTGGGGAGTTGCATCCATTTGACAATCCTTGTCAAAGGCCAATATTCCTTTTGTTTCTCTCAATGCCATTTCATTTTCTGTTTAAAGATGTTCTATAAGTATGTAAGAGTTGGGAAATAACATCAGAACTCCCTTGGAGACTGAGCTCTGCATGAAGATGGGGCGTTTAGAGAAGTATTTGAACCAGGACCAGCATGCTCAGACACATGGTCTAACCCCTTCACTCCTCTTCTGCAAATAAGTTCCTCAACTGAAAAACAGGAAGGGAGTATATGTTTTTGAAATGAGAAGATAGGAAAGAGTATTTCAGAGACGTTCATAGGAACATCCACCAAGCTCTCCTCTTTGAGACATGACTACTACTAAAAGCTAGATACAAAGGTTAGTTTATTAGAAACAAGATGTTATGATGAGAAAAGTGCAAGATTTGAATACAGGGTTCTAATTCTGACTCCTAAGTGGGTTAGCTGTGATCTTGGAAAGTTCTCTATCTTCTCAGATCTTGAACTTCTTGTATGCAAAATATGAAAAATAATATTAATAGCCTACTGTTGTTGTAAGGATTGCTATACCTTATACAATGCCTGCCACACAGTTATCACCAATAAGATATAAGAACAGAAGAAGAGCATATAGCCTCTAAACAGTCAGACAGGAAAGATGTTTTATACAAATGAAACATAATATAATGAAATAGGAAAAATGTAAGGCTGTGGATTTGGGGGTCTTAATAGAAGAATAACTTGTAAGTGAATGTGAAAGAAATCCCTGAGAAAATACCCTTGAAGTCTAATGAAAAAATGTCTCATGCTCTTGGGAGACCAGGGAATAAAGTAGTTTTAGGAAGACCAAGAAAGGGGACTAGGTGTTGGAGTAGAGTATACCTCTCACTCCCAGAAGGGTTCCAACCCAGATCAGCCGTGAACTACCCTGTCCTTGGTCAACACCTTCTACTTTCTCTCCTCATGTGTGATGACCCTTCTTTTAAAAATGCTGATCATTTTGTTTATTGAGTTGTATAGCTCTGGTTTTCTAGTTTAACTCATTGAAAGCCAAAAATCTTCTATTGCCCTACCAAGAAAAGGAAGAGGTTCCTCATGGCATGCGCATGGAGGGATCAATGCTTCCTTGGGGTTCCAAAGCCCCAGGTTTTGTCTAACAGGCTTGACCTCATCAGACAGCTTAGCCCTAGCTAGCTGTTGGGTGTGATACTCGCCTTCCTTGGATCCAATCACACCTCACCATCTCACAAAGGGGTTGAGCCAGCCAATCTGTAAGGGTCCAGTACCTTAATCTAGCAGTGGCCTGCAAGCGGGCTGTGAGTTATTGGTGGTAGTCATGTGCTGTGGAATCGGTTCTGACTCAGCGACTCTGTACAGGGTTCCCGAGGCTGTATATCTTTGCAGGTGCAGAAAGCCTCATCTTTCTTCTGAGGAACAGCTGGTAGTTTCAAACTGCTGATCCTGAGGTTAGCAGCCCGATTCGTAACCATGAGTCATTGAGATCTTCCTTATTCGGTAGTAGCACTTGTTGCCCAGAAGTCATTCCCTAAGAGAAAAGTTCCAAATAATGATAAGCCTAATGGATTTGCTTCTCTTTAGGAAGTGTATGTTGGCAAGGAGACCCTGTGTACCATTGACGGTCTTCATTTCAACAGCACCTACAACGCCAGGGTCAAGGCCTTCAACTCCTCAGGTGTCGGGCCTTACAGTAAAACTGTTGTTCTGCAGACATCTGACGGTGAGTCCTGTGTGTGATCTTGACCAAAAAAGTCCCTTCAGGAACTGTGGATGAGTCCTAAAGGTCACAAATAAGTTCACAAACTCAACTCACAGTCTACACCTTAGACTAAGTTGGAAACAGTTGATGTCTTAGGCTGGGTTCTCTAGAAGAGCAAAACCAGAGAAGCACATATACAAAGGGGGCTTCACACTGGAAAAATTGAATTGACAGATAATGGAATCTTTTCCACAAATGTTTTGAAGCTCCCTCATATGTAAAGAGATTTATCTCAAGGAAATGACTCATGCAGTTGTAGAGGCTGGCAAGTCCCAAGCCTGGAGTCAGACGTTGGACTGGAGCTTTCTCCTGAGTCAGGTAGTTGCAGGGGCTGATGGACCCAAAATCGGCAGCTCACATGACACGCTGCTGGCTGATAAATCCCAAGATCAGCCGGCAATATGGAAGGCCACTGGCTCAAGTCCCAACAACTAGAGGTTGGATAAGGAACCAGATGCATGATCCAGAGTCCATGTATATTGGATGCAGGGACATCCCTGAGAAAACTCACTTTCAACTGACTGACTGCTCAGAGCCAATCTCCACATGGAGGTGATTTGCATGTTGGTGCTTCTTTTTCCCCCTCCTTCTCTGGAATTCCCATCACATGTTAAGTTATTCCTCTTGATGGTGTCCCACATAACTATTAGGCTTTCTAGGTTTTTCGGATTGTTTCTCTAAAGGATTAATATTATGACTTATGTTTTTCATCTCTGTCTTCCGCTGATTCAATTCTACTTCTTTTCCCTTTGGATGTATTATCTATCTCTATAATTTTAGTATTAATCTTATAGATTTCTTCTATTTTTGTTTTTGGTATGATTTCTAAGTTTCTGTTTATTTTGTCTGTTCTTATATTGTTTTTCTGTATACTTCTAGAGTTTTGTCTGTATTTTTATTGATCTGCCTCTTGATTCATTGTTGTTGTTGTTAAGTTCTGGAGAGTCAGTTCCAATTCATTGTTGTTGTTGTTAGGTGCCATAGAGTCAGTACCGACCCATAGCGACCCTATGCACAACAGAATAAAACACTGCCCGATCCTAGGCCAACCTCACAACTGTTGCCATGCATGATCCCATTGATGCTGCCACTTTGCCAATCCATCTCACTGGGGGGTCTTCCGCTTTTTCTCTGACCCTCCACCTTACCAAACATGATGTCCTTCTCCAGCGACTGGTCCCTCCTGACAACATGTCCGAAATACGAGAGACGAAGTTTGGCCATCCTGGCCTCCAAGGAGCACTCTGGCTGTACTTCTTCCAAAGTGGATTTATTGGTTCTTTTGGCAGCCCATGGCACTTTCAATGTTCTCCTCTGACACCATAACTCAAAAGCATCAATTCTTCTACGGTCTTCCTTATTCACTGTCCAGCTTTTGCACGCAATTGAAAATACCATGGCTTGAGTCAGGAGCACCTTAGTCCTCTAGCTGACATCTTTGCTCTTCAACACTTTAAAAAGATTTTGTGTAGCAGATTTGCATGCACAATGCAATATGTCATTTGATTTCTTGACTGCTGCTTCCATGAGTGTTGATAGTTGATCCAAGAAGAATGAAGTCCTTGACTTGACTCTGTATAAGGTTTCCAAGAAATGGTTGGTGAGTTTGAACCACTAACCTTGTGATTCCACCTACCTTACAGTCCAATGCTAATCCTACAGTGCCACACTGGGACTCTTCTGAAGGTACCTAAATATGTTTTTATTAAGTGCCATCAAGTTCTTTAGAATTCCTTATCAGATACTCCTAATCACATTTCTTCCTCCCAAAGATTTTTTGGCCTTGTATTTTGCTGTTCTCTTTCTAATTGTTGGAGATGGTGGGTGAAATTGTTGATTTGGTTCTTTCTTCATTTTTGATATGTTTTTGCCATGTCCCTAAGATTTTGATATGTTGTGTTTTCATTCTCATTTGATACAAGAAATTTTTTTAATTCACTCTTTAGTTCTTCTACTATCCAGCAGTTTTTAAGCAAGGCGCTACTCATTGTATTATTGTATTATTCATTATATTATTGTTTCTATGTATTTGATTTTTTTTCCCCTTGCTCTTCCTGTTGTTAATTTCTAATTTTATAGCATTGTGTTCTAAGAAGATGTTTTGTAACATTTCAGTGTTTTTTTTTTTAATTTATTGAGGCTTACTTTGTATCTTAATGTATAGTCTTTTCTGGAGCATTCCCCATGTACACTGGGGAAAATGTATATTGTGTTGTTGTTCGGTGGAATTATCAAGTTGGTTGTTATTTCTTTTATGCATCTTTGTTGAGTTTCTTTCTAGTTGTTCTGTCCTTCTTTGAAAATGGTGTATTAAAGTTTCCACTGTAACTGTGGCACTAAAGAATGAGCACTGGACTGCTACTCCTTGGAAACTATACAAGGGGTCGCTATGAATCAGACCCAACTCGACAGCACTTAACAACAATATCATTATTAGGGAGTTGTTTATATCTCTTTTCTATTCTGTTAAAGTTTAATTTAAATATTTTGGGGTGCTTTCATTGATACTCAGTACTTAGTTTTATTAGCTCTTTTTGTAGGTGATTTTTTTTATCATTCTGAGCTGATTTTAGGGTATTTTTTCTTTTTTGTTGCTTTTGGAAAGTCTTATTATGATATGTCTTGGTGATTTGTTTGGAGGGACTATCCTATTTTAGATATATTAAACTTCTTGAACCCATAGCTTCTCATCTTTCATAATATTAGAGAAGGTTTCTTCCAACAATTTTCTTTGACAATTTTCTTGGCACTTTTTTTTGTCCCTCTCTCTTCCTGTTTTCAAATTCTGATCACATAAAAGTTATTCCTCTTAGTGATGTCTCACATGATTCTTAGGCTTTTTTTAAAATTCTTTTTTCTGATTGTTCCTCTGACAGATTAGAATTCAGAGATTTGTTTTCATTTTCACTGACTGTGTCTTCCAGTGATTCAATTCTACTTCTTTGCCTTTTCAAAATGTTATAGATTTCTAAAATTTTAGTACTAATCTCTGTGTTTCTTATTTAAAGTGAAAAGCTGAAATCTGGGATATATTCATAAGACTAATGTATTTAATTTATTCAGAAACGTATTATTAAAAGAATAATATATTCATAATGACTCCTGGTGTGGCACTGTAGAACCACCACTGGACTGCGAACCACAAGGTCAACAGTTCAAACCCACCACCTACTCCTCAAAAACCCTACACAGGTCACAATGAGTTAGAACCAACTCAATGTCACTTAACAACAAGAAGTCTAAAACTACCCTTAACTTTAAACAAATTAAACCATCTTTAAAATTTAGCAAACGTATTCATGGAACCTTTTTTTTTTTTTTTTTAACGTTTTATTGTGAATTGAGTGACGGTTTACAGAGCAAATCATCAGTCCCACATTCAACAAGTCCCACATTCATGTCAGTACAATGACTGCAATTGTTTCAATGTATCACCAGTTAACAGCATTTACCTCTGGTCACTTTAACGTTTACAGTCCTCCCTATGTCTTCCACTACCTTCATCTTTCTCACACCAGCTTAGCATGTGTCTACCCTCTACCTAGTGACTAATTTTCCCTTCTTTCTCACCCATATTAACCATCATAGAATCTTTCGTTAAACAAGAAAACTTTTTTTTTTTTTAATTTTTACAACAGTGGTTTCATATAATATTGTTTTTGTGACTGACTAATTTTACTCGACATAATGTTCTCCAGGTTCATCCATGTTATAAGGTATGTCGCAGATTTGTCATTATTCTTCAGTGTTTCTTAGTATTTCATTGTGTTTATGTACCAAACTTTGTGTCCATTCTGCTATTCTCTGCCTCTTGACTGGTACATTTAATCTATTTATATCCAGTGTAATTATCAATAGGTATGATTTGATTTTTTGCTGTGTATTTTGTGTATGTGGTGTTGCTAATGTCTTTGTTCCACATAAATTTCTATGCTGAGTTTATTTATTTGTTAATTTTTTTTATTACTGTTATTTTAATGTTTACTAAATCTTTCTGATTTTCCTCTTTTTGACTCCCTTGCCATTTGGAAGTTCTGTATCTACATTATTCTCTTTTTGCTTCTAGTTGACTTAATTATAAATTGATATCTCTAATTCCCTATTTTCAATCTTGTAGTTTTGTTTTGCTTTGTTGTTGTTGTTGTTATGTGCTGTAGAGTCGGTTCTGACCCATAGCGACCCTGTACAGGGTTTCCAAGGCTGTAAATCTTTACGGGAGCAGAAAGCCTCATCTTTCTCCCACAGAACAGCTGGAAGTTTCGAACTGCTGACCTTGTGGTTCGCAGCCCGATTCGTAACCACTACACTACCAGAGATACTTCTATATCTGGATTGAGTTCTAGGTGATATTGTCATGTATGTTAAGCTCATGTTGTTGTCTGCTGTTGTTGATTCCCAATCCAAAGAACACCCTTTAGTAGTTTTTGTAAAGTTGATCGAGTTTTTACAAATTCCTTACATTTCTGTGTATCTGAAAAATGTCCTAATTTCGCTGTCATATTTGAGGGAAAGCTTTGCTGGGTATGTGAGTCTTGGTTGGTAATCTTTTTCTTTCAGAGTTTTGTATATTTTATCCCATTGCCTTCTTGTCTGCATGGTTTCTGCTGAGAAATTAGAGCTTAGTCTTATTGCTCCTTTTTTTTTTTTTTAATGTTTTATTGTGAATTACGTGATAGTTTACATGGGAGAACATTAGCTTTACATTCTTCCTGTTGTATATCGTTTCATTGACATGGTTACAATCCCCTCCATGCATCATCAACCAACCAACCTGCAAGCCTGGCCCCTGGTCATCAGCACACAGCCCCTCTCCCTCTCTAGGTCTAGAATCCCCAGCCGCTCCATCTCTCCACATCATCATCTCTGCCTCCATCTCTGGAATCTCCGTTTCTTTGGGTAGCAAATGTCCAAGTTGCTCATCCCTGTCGACTCTGTGCATGGAGGGGGTGGGAATGATTCTCACTGTAAAGATTTGTTTCCTCTTTTGAGCTACTGCATCCATAGGTGTAGGTCAAGTTCATCAAATTGTATCAGATTACTCATTTTTTCCTCTTCTTTCTTCTTCTAGTTGAGCTCTGATCATCTAGTCATTGAAGTCAGGTCGAGTGGGTATTATCTGCAAGTGTGAGTGTTCTTATGCATATGCCCTCTCTTCTTATCAGTTGGATGCTTCACTCTCTGCTCTTGTCCTCTGTGGCTATGTCACTGACTCTGGGCCCAAGAGTCCCCAGGTCTTGCCACACTGCTGGCCAACCAGGTCTCCACCCAGGTTCACAGGTGTCTATTGAATGTTGTAGGGCTTAGCTTGCAGCTTCGTTGCTGTTTTTCCCTCACTTCCCCTTATCAGTGACCAATGTGGTCACCAATCAGAGCTCATGTCTGCTCATGTATTCCTACTGAGTCTTAGTCTTAGAAAGAGGTTTGCCCTGAGGATACCCAAACCCTTGCCTTGATGTCTCCTGGGCAACCAACTTGTTTGTTCTTGTAGTAATAAATCGGACTTTCAAGAAGTATCTTCTGTTGTTCTAGTCACTCCAGGCTGGTTTGTTTTTCCTTTCCAGTGGAAATATCCTACCTCAGAAGATTCTGGATGGGGTTCAGGATTCCACCTATGGTCTTATGAAGTGCAGAGCCTCTTCTAGAAGCCTCCTTCATTGGGCACGTTGAATACCATCCATTTTAGGTATTCATATCAGTTATAGGCAGAAGACAGACTTACAAGCTTCCTATGGTGATATTTCTGGCTATTCCTTTCTCTCCCCCTCAAGTGTCTATTTTATAATGGTATGCCAGGGAAACCAAGATTCAAAAGTCAGCCAAGCATCTTAACATAATTTCCCCCCTTTTGCCCATTCCATCCACATCTCAATCCATGTATCCCAGAGCCCTGTTGTTCCAAGGTTGGGCATACGTCATTCTTTACCTCTGTCCCCCTTAGCCCATGCAAACATGACTAATTGTTTTCCTGTTTGCCTTGTTCTTCCATTCCGCTCCCCCTTCTTGTGTATTGAACCCCCTCTCTTGCACCCAAACTATTCTGTGTCTGTTCCCTACCCTGTGCTCCACCTTCCCCTCTCTCCCCTAACCCCAACCTCCACATCCTGGTAACCAGCAAAGAATCTCCCCACCTCCCTACCCCCCCGCTTTAGTATGGGTTCTTTTTATTAGTCTTTTACAGGAGTACTCCTATGCAATATTTCACTAATTTCACTCAACATAATGTCCTCAAGGTTCATCCATGTTATGCGGTAGCTTGCAGCTTCTTTGTTTTTCTTCAAGGTAGCATAATATTCCATTGTGTGTATGTACCAATGTTTGTTTATCCATTCTTCAGTTGATGAGCACTTTGGCTGTCTCCATCTTTTTGCTATTGTAAATAGTGCTGCTATGAACATTGGTGTGTATATATCTACTCATGTTATGGCTCATATTTCTTGTGGGTAAATACCAAGTAGAGGAATTGCTGGATCATAAGGTATTTCTATTTCCAACCTTCTGAAGAAGTGTCATATTGCTTTCCAGAGAGGTTAGACCATTTTGCAATCCCACCAGCAATGCAGGCACATCCCACTCTCTCCATATCCCCGCCAGCATTTATTGTCCTCTACTTTTTTGATCCTTGCGGTTATTGATGGTGTGAGATGATATCTCATTGTTGTTTTGATTTCCATCTCTCGAATGGCTAGTGATTGTGAACATTTCTTCTTATGTTTGTTGGCTTCCTGGATCTTCTCTTTGGTGAAGTGCTGTTCGTATCCTGTGCCCATTTTTTAATTGGGTTATTTGTCCTTTTCTTGTAGAGGTGTTGTAGTTTCCTATATATTTTAGAAATGAGTCCCTTGTCTGATGTGTCATTGCAAAAGATTTTTTCCCATTCTGTGGGTTCCCTTTTTACTCTTCTAGTGAAGTCTTTTGATGCACATAAGTTTTTAATTTTTAGTATGTCCCAATCATCTATTTTGTCTACTTTGGTTTGTGTACTTTTCAAAATGTTTGGTAGTCTGTGTATTCCCTGAATTAGTGCCCTCACATTTGTCCCGATTTTTTGATTGATGGTCTTCATAATTTTGGGATTCACATTTATGTCTTTAATCCACGCTAAGTTGGTTTTTGTAAAAGGTGTGAGGTAAAGGTCTTGTTTCAGTCTTTTGCATATCTCTTTCCAGTTCTGCCAGCACCATGTGTTGAAGAGACTATCCCCTCTCCATGTGATATATTTAGGTACTTTGTCAAAAATCAGGTGGCTGTATGAAGATACATTAATTTCTGGATTCTCGATTCTGTTCCATTGATCAATGTATCTTTCATTGTACCAGTACCAGACTGTTTTGACTACTGTAGCCATGTAATAAATTTTGAAGTCTGGGAGTGAGAGGTTTCTAACCTTATTCTTCTTAAGCAGTGCTTTGCTTATCCTGGGTCTCTTTCCTTTCCATATAAAGTTTGTAATTATTTTTTCTATCTCTTTGAAGAATGTCATTGGAATCTGGATTGGATTGCACTATATGTGCAAATTGCTTTGGGGAGAATTGACATTTTCACAATGTTAAGTCTTTCTATCCAGGAGCATGGTACATTCTCCCTTTTTGTAGGTCTCTTTTTATCTTTTTTTTTTTTTTTTAATTGAGTGAAAGTTTACAGGGCATCATCAGTTTTACATTTAACAAATCATACACCTTGTTTCATTACAATTATTTTAATCCCCTCCCAGTATTTCTCTCTATCCACTTTAGTTTTTTAAAAACAAACAAAACACAATCAGGTATATATAATAATTTACATCCCCAAAGGGCACATTCTGCAAGTCTGCCTCCTGGCCACCTCTCTTCTTAGTCCGTGAATCTAGAGTCCTCAGCCACTCCCCCTCTCCATGCCCCCATCTCTGCCTCCATCTCTGGCACTGCTGCTTCTCTGAATAAGGTCCCGCATTCTGCTTGTGCGCTTCTCTCTTGATGGTCCTAGGCTTCTCTGTTTCTGGACTGTAAGATTAACCACTCCCCTGTTTTTGTTACAAAACTTCTATCTTTATAATTGTGACAGTTGCAATTAGTCCTAATAACAATTATTCACTACTGAATCTTACGAATCTTATCCCCATCTCTTTTCACCAGACCCATCTAGACAAGATGACAGCTATTCAGTGGGAACTCTTACTTTCCCCCCCATACTCTTAAACTAAACCCCCTCTTGAAACCTTGTAAGCCAGTCACTTTGTGCCTTTATTGCCCCCTCATTTTAGGTAGCCATTGTCTAAGTTGCCCACCCCTATCGACCCTGTGTACAAAGAGGATAGCATTGATACTTGATTTGAAGACTCTTTCTCTCTGTGTTGGTATTTAGAGTAACTACCGC
>NW_006408783.1:870271-871973 GCF_000296735.1 Chrysochloris asiatica
TGGATTTCTTGCTTCTGATACAAATTCCCCTAGCTGTAAGCCTTCCAAGCTTCTAACTATTTCTTTATATGTGGTTTGAGTTCTGGGATCATCCCCTGAGCCTGCTTGGTCCTGTATTCTGTGTTGTTGCTGACGGAGCTCCTCACTGAACTTCCACCTGATCCACCATCTTGTTTGTTCTTGCTTTTGGTTTCTTGTAGTAGTGTTTTGTAGTTTTCTTTGTGTAGGTCCTTTGTTTCTTTCATTACATTGATTCTTAAATAGTTCATCCTTTGGATAGCTATTGCAAATGGCATTGCTTTCCCAATGTCCTTTTCAGCGCTGTCATTTTTGGTATAGAGGAATCTAACTGATTTTTTATGTTGATCGTATATCCTGCCACTTTGCTGAATCTTCCAATGAGGTCTAGTAGCTTTTTTACTGAGTCTTTGGGGTTTTTTACGTATAGGATCATATTGTCTGCAAATAGAGTTTTACTTCCTCTTTGACAATTTGGATGCCTTTAATTTCCCTGTCTTGCCATATAGCTTTGGCTAAGACTTCCAGCACAACATTGAATCAGAGTGGTGACAAAGGGCATCCTTGTCTGGTTCCTGTTCGCAGAAGGAAGGCTATCAGACTCTCTCCATTGAGAGTAATGTAAGCTGTTGGTTTTGTATATATACTCTTAATTATGTTGAGGAATTTCCCTTCAATTCCTTCTATGTTGAGCGTTTTTACAGGAATGGATGTTGTATTTTGTCAAATGCATTTTCTGCATCAAGCAATATGATCATGTGGTTCTTTTCTTATTTCTTACTATATGGTGGATTATGTTGATTGTTTTCTAATGTTAAACCCTCCTTGCACCCCTGATATGAATCCCACTTGATCATGATGTATTATCTTTTTGATGTGCTGCTGGATTCTGTTGGCTAGGATTATGTTAAGAATTTTTGTATCTATGTTCATGAGGGATTGTTGTTGTTGTTATGTGCCGTGGAGTCGGTTCCTACTCATAGCTACCCTATATAGGATTTCCGAGGCTGTTAACCTTTACAGGAATAGAAAACTTCATCTTTCTCCTGTGGAACAGCTGGTAGTTTTGAACTTCTGACCTTGCGGTTCGCAGCCCAATTTGTAACCACTACGCTACCAGAGCTCCTTATCATGAGGTATGTTGTTGTTAAGTGCCATTGAGTCGGTTCCAACCCGTAGCGACCCTGTACAGGGTTTCCGAGGCTATAAATCTTTATGGAAGCAGAACGCCTCATCTTTCTCCCGCGGAGCAGCTGGTAGTTTTGAACTGCTGACCTTAAGGTTCCCAGCCAGATTCGTAACCACTGCGCTACCAGAGCTCCTTGTTGTTGTTGTTATGTGCCGTGGAGTCGGTTCCAACCCGTAGCGACCCTGTACAGGGTTTCCGAGGCTATAAATCTTTATGGAAGCAGAACGCCTCATCTTTCTCCCGCAGAACAGCTGGTAGTTTCGAACTGTTGACCTTGCGGTTTGCAGCCCGATTCGTAACCACTACGCTACCAGAGCTCCTTCCAGAGCTCCTTAGTGGTCTTTAATTTTCTTTCTTAGTGAAGTCCTTCCCTGGTTTGGGTAGGAGGTTTGTGCTTGCTTCATAAAATGTATTAGGAAGTTTTCCATCCTACTCTGTATTCTGGAATAATTTGAGTAGACTTGGTGACAGCTATTCCCTGGATGTTTGGTAGAA
>NW_006408783.1:873587-874584 GCF_000296735.1 Chrysochloris asiatica
GTCTGTTTCTAATTATTGTAGATGCTGTGTTAATGTGTTAATTTTGGTTCTTTCTTCTTTTTGGATGTGTGCATTTATTGCAATAAATTGTCCTCTCAGCACTGCTCTTGCTATGTCCCAAAGATTTTGGTATGTTGTGTTTCATTCTCATTTGTTTCTAGGACCTTTGTGAATTCATGTTTAATTTCTTCTACTACCCAGTCGCTTTTCAGCAGGGTGTTAATCAGTTTCCATGTATTTGACTTTATTTCCTTGGTCTTCCTATTGTTGATTTCTAATGTGATAGCATTGTGATCTGAGAAGATGCTTTGTAGTATTTTGATACTTGTAAATTTATGGAGGTTTGTTTTGTAGCCTAACACGTGGTCTATTCTGGAGAATGTTCCATGTGCACTGGAAAATAATGTGTATTGCCCTATTGTTGGGTTGACTGCTCTGTACACATCTATGAGGTCCAGTTGGCTGATTGTATTGTTTAGTTCATCTGTGTTTTTGTCAAGTTTCTTTCTGGTTGGTCTATCCATGTTTGAAGTGGTGTATTAAAATCACCCATGATTATTGTAGATTTGTCTATTTCTTTCTTCAAATCTATTCATTTGCTTTATATATTTTGGATCTCTTTCATCAGGAACATAGATATTTATTATGGCTATGTCATCTTGTTCAGTTGTCCCTTTTATCATGAGATAATGTCCATCTTTATCTCTTATGCTGGTTTTTGTCTTGAAATTTATTTTATCAGAGATTAGTACTGCCACAACTGTTCATTTTTTATTGCAATTAGCTTGGTATATTTTTCTCCCATCCTTTGGTTTTTAATCTGTTTTTGTCTCTGTGTGTAAGATGTGTCTCTTGCAGACAGCATATTGAAGGATCTTGTTTTCTTATCCATTCTGCCACCCTCCGTGTCTTAACTGGTGCATTTAATCAGTTTGCATTCAGTGTAATTATTGATAGGTATGGATTAATTGCTGTCATTATGTTTGTTTTTTTAGTG
>NW_006408783.1:876044-879140 GCF_000296735.1 Chrysochloris asiatica
CCTTTTCACTCTTCTTATTGCTTAACTCAGAGTAACTTACACAGGTGTTTTTCTGCTTCCCTGGTGTATGGCAGTTGGTATTGGTTCTTGCCTGGATTTTGGTGTTTTACAGAGTGTGATTTTAGCTTGACTATATGGCAGCAGTTGCTATCTCTTCTTGGGTAATATAGGGAGAGAATGTGTCTCTCAAAGGTAAAAGGGGGAGCATAAAACAGCAGAGGAGCAAAAGCAGAAAACGAAGAAAAAAATTACAAAAACAAAAAAACTGGACTGGAACTGTAGTCTATAATTACAGAAAAGGGAGAGATGAGAGAAAAGAAGAAGAGGGAAAAAAAATCTGTAGCTTAATATGAGTATAACTTTAATGTCCTCTTTCAGCTTCTTGCCTTCAAGGCCGTCTGATAAATTTCAAGATGTCACTGTTGGTTTTTATGCTATACCTCAGGATTTAATTTTATTTTCAGCCTGTTTTGTTGTTAAACTCTCTTGCCCTCTCCACACCCCTTGTTCTGGCCTTTTCCCTATTTAAAAAGATTTCAGGGCCAGCTCTTGGGCTGAGAGTATCTGTGTGCACACATGGCAGAAGAACCCACCAGTGGTGGGGGTGGGGTGTGTCCACTCGCTCAGGCACCCCCTCTAGTCACCAGAATGGAGGTGTGCAAACAGTGAGTGGCCAATGAATAGATACCCCCCCCCCAAAAAAATCAGAACAAAGCAAAACCAACAAAGTGTATTGTCCACGTTTGCTCTGAGGTTCCCGCGGTGTTATTCCGTGGTGGGTCTGTTTCTCCACTTGGTCTTGCCATTTGGTTTTGCCCAAGTTGTTGGCTCTGAGCCGCCAAGCCTGGCAGATTCATAAGTATGCAATTTCTTATTTCCGCTACAAGTTCCATTAGCTATAAGCCTTCAAACTTTCTAAATATTCCTATTTATGTGTTTCAGAGTCTTGGAGCTCTGCCCTGAAGCTGTTTTGTTTGGTATTCTGTGGTATTGCTCATGGAGAACTTCACTGCTCCTCTACCCTCTCCGCCATCAAGCCCGACCTTCCAGAACTTAGTCTTATTGGTTCTACTTTGTAGGCTACTTGTCACTTCCTGAGCGGTTTTCAGTTATTTCCTTTCCTTTGGTTTTGGAAAGTTTGATTATAATATGTCTTGGTAATTTTTTTTTGGACTACTATCCTGGGTTCATTAAGTTTCTTGAATGACTATCTGCTCATCTTTCATGATATTAAGGAAGTTTTCTTCCAACAACTCTTTGACAATTTTCTTTAAGTTTTTTTGTTTGCTTGTTTCGTCTCTTCCTGTTCTGGACTTTCTGTAAAATCAGAAAATCTGTCCCACAAAAATTTCAGACTTTCTCTTAATTTCTTTCTTCTTTTTTGAGGGGGTGGGGGAGGTTGTTCTTCTAGCTTACTAGTATTAAGAGATTTATCTTCAAAATAATTAATTCAGGATTCCATTGATTCAAGTCTACTTCTTTGCCCTTGCAATGTATTATCCATTTCTAAGATCTTAGACTTAATCTAGATTTCTAATTGCAAGTTTTGTATTGTTTCAAGATTTGCATTTATTTTGTGTTTGTTCTTATAGTGTTTTCCTAAATTCTTCTGAAGTTTTTCTCTGTATTCTCCTTGGTTTCCTCAATCTTTCTGTCAATGAATCGAAGGTACCTAAATGTAATTCTTGGAATTCTTTCTCAGATGTTCTATTACCTTTTCTTCCTCAAAAAATGACAAGTTCCATAGTTTTCTGGCTCTGCATTTTTATCATTTGTTTGAGCCACTCTCGTTTCTTTATATGAGCTAAAATCTTCTGTTGTCTCTGAAACATTGTGGTATTATTGTATTTTATATTTAATTGATGATCTATAGAGGGTACCATTGTGGCTGAGCTGTGTGGTCACAGTTGCTGGCTCCCACCAGGTGAGGCAAGAGTAGAAAACACATGCAGGAAAATAAAACAGAACAAAAACAAAAAGCAAAAAACAGCAAAACAATGTAACAAAGGGGCGGGGAGAAACAAAAACAGGCAGTAACAAGAAAAGGAAAAAATACAGTAACTAAAAAGAGAAAAGAGGAGTGGGAAAATAAAGTTGTACAAGAGAAAATAAAAGGGAAAGAATATTATAAAAAAGATGAAACAAGAAAGAGACTTGTTGTTGTTGTTGTTATGTGCCGTGGAGTCAGTTCCGACTCATAGCGACCCTGTACAGGGTTTCCGAGGCTGGAAATCTTTACAGGAGCAGAAAGCCTCATCTTTCTCCCACAGAACAGCTGGTAGTTTTGAACCTCTGACCTTGCAGCTCATAGCCCAATTCGTAACCACTACACTATCAGAGCTCCTTAAGAAAGAGACTGGAGAGTAAGTAAAGAAAAATCAAGAGAATTATAAGAAGAGGAGAGTGGAAATAAGAGACAGAAGAAAAGAAGTAAAAACAAAAGGGGAAGCAAAAGAGAGGAAGAAGGAGAAGAAATAATAAGCCAATAAAAACAATGAAAATAAAAATAAACAAAAATTACAGTGCAGCTGTTGGACCCAGAGAGAAAATTCTACCCTCGAGGGAATTCACAAGGTGGGTGGAGGAAAAACAAAGTTGGTTCTATAATTCCTGCTCTGTTCAAAACAACTGTTTGCAGTAATTCAAAAATGGATTTCTGTACTAGTTGGCAGATTACCATTCCTTATGCTACCTTGTCCATTTTTCATCCAGTCTCTTCCTTTCATCAGTATTTTATCGACTTTTTTTTCTTTCCTTTGAAATTCTGGGTGCCAGGATTGTCATCCATACCCACTTTACTAGGTTTTTTTTTTTCTAGTCCTTTTTTAGAGTGTCTGGATAGTGTGTCTACATAGTCTGCTATCTTGGAGTCCTCCTCTACAATGACGTTTGAATCTCCTAGAATTAGTATCAATTAAAAGCCAGTGTTCAGTAGTCCCTGAAAAGTCTGATTATTTATTTTTCCTTCCTGGCCAGTCAGCATTGTAAAAGGCCATAGAGCTCTCTGTGGAAGGCTGGAAGAAAGATTAACAGTACAAATTTTGGGCAGTGTTGTTGTTGTTGTTATGTGCCATCGAGTCGGTTCCGACCCATAGC